>NC_043986.1:2859182-2941682 GCF_902150065.1 Myripristis murdjan
AGAACATTTAGAAAAAGTGTTTCACACCGAATGCGAGAAGCGGCGAGCAGCGTGACGCCGGAGCCACGTCGCTCGCCGCCGGCCTCGCTCCTCCTGTGATTTACTGTTTTAACTCTGATTTCCACATCTGTGCTCAATAAAACATCACGCATCTGTCCTTTTCCATGTGATCGTAAAAGGACGCGAGGGCTCACACTGGATTCTCTGAAGAGGAAAAACCAGAAATGACAAAATAAAGGTGAGAAACAAAGGTGACGGCCGATTCCTCGTCTTCTTCTTGTCTTCTGAGTGACTCCTCTCCGGGAGTGGAAACAGTTTGTTGCTTTCTGAGGATAAATTTGTTCTCTGGAGTGAATGAACTTCATAAAGGAGTCAATGCAATAAAAACACAGATGAAAAAGGACAAACTTGAAAAAGTGCAAGTAAACAGTTACAGAGAGGTTACTTCCACTTTTGGCTTTCGACCAGCAACTTGACCTCCTTCCAGTTTCACCTCCTGTCACCTCCTCGCCACCCGTTCTCCCTCTCTCTCTCTCTCTCTCTCTCTCTCTCTCCTTCTCTCTCTATCCTTCATCCTCCCTACATCCCTCTCCTCCTCTCCTCTCCTCTCCTCATCTCTTCGCTCCAGTTAAGCGACCTCGGCTGCTCGGCTCTCGACCCTCCAGAGGAGTCCGGCTTGTTTTCGGCTTCAGATGGAAAATTTCTCCTTTTTTTTATCTTCTCTCTATTTAGACAGCTGTCTTTTTCTAAATCTGTCCGGCGAGCGCCCGGCCTGCCAGCTCGCATCACTTCACAAGGTAGACACAAATATGTCAGGAGCACACACACACACACACACACACACTCTCTCTCTCTCTCTCTCTCTCTCTCTCTCTCTGCAATAGATCTCCATCTTAAGTCATTAACTCTTATTTTCCAAGTTAAAATCTTGTTTTTCTTCAAACAAGGTAAAAAAAAAAAAAAAAATCCACCAGTGGGATGAGATAATCCCACTTGTATCCAATGCAGTTTTCCATGATTTTTTCTAGGAACAAGTATAAATGTGTTGTGACAGATCAGAATGAGGCAGATCAGCCACCAGAGGCCTGTTGCACAAAACTAGGATAAGGGATTAAGCCGGGATATCTTGGTTATCCTGGATTAACTTATCCTTGATCCAGTTGCACAAAAGTAGGATAGTGGATAGCAGGATATGTTTTGATATAAGTTACCATGGAGATTTATTCTGTGGAGCTAGCCTGCTCCAGACCAGGCTAAGTTCCAGGATTTATTTAATCTTATCCCTTATCTCAGTCAGCAGTCACCACAAACGGAAACTAAAAGTTATTCCACTGCCCGCTACGCATTGTTATCACATCGACACCTTCCTAAAATAATCGCCTAAGCCATTTTTTCAGGTTTTTCAAGAGACACAAAAAAATTCACCAAAAATTAACTATGACATTTATTGATAATTTCACTCAAAAATGTTATATAAAAAAAGATGACTACTGACATACTAAAAACAATGTCAGTCAATTATGTAACATAACAGAAATAAATGACTTAGGCAAATTTCTGAACATGCCTTTGTTGACTTAGGCAATTGTAATATGTTATATGCCAAAGTTATACTAAACCTCATCACTTACCAACTGAGGATGAGCCCTGGATCATTGAAATAACTTCACTGGCAGAGGAAATTTTCTTCCTTCTTGATACCGCTGCCGTCCTGAAACGCTTAAAATAGCCTAAAAACGTAAAATTGCCTAAGTTACTTTTTTTTTTTTTTTTTTTTTGCCTTAGGCAAAATAAAACTACCGAAGTCACAGTTTTGACACACTCTTGATTTAGGCAGTTATACTTCAGGGGTAGAATGGCATGACCTGTTCTGATGCTGGTGATTTCACCAGAGGTGGCCAGCATCAAGAGGAGATTTTTTAGACAAAAAAACTCATTTTTGACAAAAAAAAAAAAAAGAAAAGAAAAGAAAAAAAAAGACTTATGCGATTATTTTAGGAAGGTGTCGAAACTAGATCCACTGTCATTATTTAAACATTTGTGATCATTAATTTGATGATAAATGATGATTTTAGATGTTGCAATCATTAGATAATTTACAGTTTCCCATAGATTATAAAATACACATCCCATATAAATATAAATACACATCAAAGAGTAACATGCTGTTCCTTTATTGAATAAGGCAGAGCAGGTAAACAATCAGCTCCTTCACACAGTGACTCTACATGATAGAAAGCACACAATCAAAGCATATTATACAACACAAGAATAAAGACACATTCAAAGGTCTGCATGTAATACACCCTGCATGTGTGCACACTGAAATAAATGCAGGACAAATCCATACACAACAAATGAACAGACAAATGAATGGATGCAGTAGCAAGCTTGTATACACACAGTATACAGCACAAACGACAGTTTAATCAGTGTAAATACAATTAAGCATTTTTTTTTTTAAATTCCTCTGCCAATGAAGGCCATATTTAAGTGAAATTCACAGCAGGCATCTCTGCCACTGCAGAACATATTTAACTTAAATTTAAAGCATGCATGTTAACTAAAATAATTTAACATATATTGGTCCCTGAGCAGCCGACCACTGTCGTCATCAGGGAAGATGCAGGATTGTCCCAGTCTGTGTGTGATGGCACTCTGGGGGCCCTCTCCTTCCTCAGGCAGGCCACACTTTGGAGGACAGCACAGGCCACAGTGATGTCACATACCCTCAAAGTCCTGACCCTTAAGTCCTAAAGACAGTGAAAGCACCTTCAGGAGGCCAAAGGTCATTTCAGTCCTGGCCCTTGTCCTGGCATGGGCAGGACTGTAGGCCTGCTGTGCCCCCTGGGGGTCTGTGGTGTCAGGAGAAAAGGCTGGCAGGCAGACCCCCTGTACCCCAGCAACACACCAGAGAATTCACCTGTCAATACAAAATCTCGTCATCACAGCCTCATAAATAGAGTGACATTCTTGACACAGCCATGATGTAAAAAGTGGTTATTAATAGAGGTTGTGTGGCTCACCTTGTGATAGGCGCTGATAGATTCCAGAGGTCTGAAAGACTTGGGAGTCATGGACTGAGCCAGGCCACTTTGCCACAACATTGCTGATCAGACAGTCAGCATTGCAGACCATCTGAAATTATAAGATGAAGACTATTAAACCAATCAACGCACATCAAAAGCAGTGTACAGTGTTCATTAACTGACAATATCAAAAAGTCATGTTCACCTAAACATTAATGCTGTGAAAGGATTTCCTATTCACAAAACACACATGATGGGCACCTGAGGGGGATTTTACCTTGATGTGCATGCAGAGGAGCATGAGGGGCAAATATAAGGATAACATAAGAGGAACTTTATTTATTCTAAAGTGAAATTCAATTCAGTCAGTGAGCTCATCTATTTATCAAATTGTTATACAGTCTGATGGAGTTACATTTACACAATTTCACTCACATCTGCAGTCAATTTCACTTACAGTTTCAACTGATTAATAATCAGAGTACAGCTACGTTTTCGGAGATGTTAATTAACTATTTGGATTGTAATTGTGACGGTTTCAGCGGAGCAGTGAGTGTGTATTTGCGCACTACTTACGCATTCAGGCGGTCTGCAGTACTTTTCCACGCTTTCTCTCGTTGTTTGATAACAGTGGCCGTGTCGCCCTTCTTTTTTATTTGATCCTTCACCTCCTCGTAAGCCTCCATAAGGATTTCTGCCTCAGAGGGGGAGAAATACGCTGCTCTCGCTGCCATGGTGAATCGGTGAATCTGTGATCGATGGCGGGGTCTACTGAGGAAGCCGCGTGTGCGCACTTATCCAGGATAGGTTTCAGCTGCTTGATGAATCCGTGTCTGCTGATCCTGGCTTGGTCTTTGTGCAACCAATTGAGCCTGGACGCTCGTGTTTTGGATTCGTTGAGCTCGGCTCACTCACTTATCCCGGATGTCTTAATCCTACTTTTGTGCAACGGGCCCCAGGGTAAAGAAAACAACAATTCTAGAAACATCTGTAAACAAGTTGATTAGAAACAGATGGGATTATCTCCTCCCACTGGCAGATTTTTTTTTTAACTTTGGTGGGGGAAAAAACAAGATTTTGGTTTCTGGAACTGCCTTTTTGAAGCCACAAGTTTTCCCCTTCCTTTTTCCATTATCTCGTATTTATGTTTTCTTTAACCAGAGAACATTTGAAAAACCCAAATTTTGTCAGCAGGGTGAAGCTGAAGAAGAGCACAGGAAGCACGCTGTACAATATGAGCGAGGGGCTTTCTGAATTATGAGTGTTGGGATACATGATGAAGTCAGTGCTGCATTTTTGTCTGGTATTTGAAGCTCATTATCAAAATAGTAATGCATCTGTTTTCAACTGTGGTTTAGTTAAAAATGTTCACAGAGGCTTATAGCTTCAGAGAGGGAAATCCATCATCTAAAAATGGCTTCGCTGATGATCCTCTCATCTATGTGACAGTTTGTTTTAAAAAAAGAGGATCTAAGAGGCCATGAAGGATTATAAAATGATAAAGAATTAGTAATGCAGGCTGGTCCTAACCCATTAAGAGCCTGTAAACAAGTAAAAGATGTTTAAAGTTGATCCTAAAGGACACAGGGAGCCGGTGCAGGTCGGCTAAGCCTGGGCTGATCTGCTCTCTCTGTCCGGTTTTAGTTAAAAATCAGAGGAGTTCACAACTAACTGAAGTTTGTAAGTGGACTCTTTTGGTGAGAAGAGCATTACAATCATCTAGTCCACTTGAAATAAATGTATGAACTAGTTTTTTGGCATCTTGTTGGGGTAGGAACAGAACAAAGCCGTCCCGTGTTCGAGACGAGACAATCGCAGTAAAAATATCAAAGCAAAGTTCAGGAGAGCGAAGGGCTCGATGGAATCGGCCACGGCGGCACGCCACGCCGTTTCCAAACATCCAAGCAGGAGGTCCCGTCACTTCAGAGGCAGTAAAAGTCCCAGAGTGAAAATATAAATCCTCAGTGGCAGCACAAAGTGTGTGATTTAAAATGTAATGGTAGTAAAGTTTGTTTTTAGAAAAGAGAACATGCACAGCTCCAAGTCCAACTCATCAGGACTTTCCACCTGTTCTCATTAATGTTCAGCTGGTTGAAGCAGTGGAGGAGTTCAAATATTTAGGAATTAGGAATTTTTTTTTTTTTTTTTTTGTCACTTTAAGTTTTACAGCTGACACAGAAAAAAATTACAAAAAAAAAAAAAAGTAACGCAGTGCTTGTTTCTAGTTGGGAAACTGGATTCATATGATATAAATGAGGAAATAAGTGCTTTAAGTTTTCATAAGTGGACATGTTGTGGTGACCCAGGCTCTGAGAATAAATTAAAAAATGTAAAAAAAAAAAAAAAAATTGGCTGTCCAGAATAATAAACATGATCTGTAAAATGACTGGCAGAGAGCAGAGACGACTGGGATGTAAATATATGAAATACAGGTGAAAAAAACAAAGCTGGACAAACTGTGTCTGATCCTGTTCATCCTGTTATTTTAGAAATGCATAAAACTGTCGTCAGCAAGCAGCCGAGAACATTTAGAGAAAGTGTTGAAATAAATGTATGAACTAGTTTTTTTGGCATCTTGTTGGGGTAGGAGCGGTCGCACTGTTGCAATATTCCTTAAGTGAAAGAAAGCTGCTTTTGTCACCTTCTTTCTGTGGGATTTAAAATTCAGGTCAAGGATGATGCCCAGGCTTGTTGTTGCTGTTGCTGTAGATGATCCACACACACACCCATGATCAGTGAAGAGACTCAGTACAACCCGTTTGGACCAGGAACCTGGAGCAACCAACCTTTTCATCAGTTAAAATGGTAAAAGTGTGTCTGTGATGAGCTGAAAATATGAAAATGTGGTTAACATTACAGTCTCCAGCACTGTGTGGCCACGCTTTGACCTCTGGCTCGGTGATACTGCAGAGCGGCTCCACCCGGCTCAGTCAGTCAGGAGGTATGTCCACTTTAAAGGCCGCATGGCATGAAAAATGCAATTGTGGTTGTTTTTTGTGATAGGGAAGGTAAATATTGTCCCATTCATTAAAACTGTGATAAATGGAGAAATGCACACAGGCCTTTTTTTGAAACTCTCCCTTTAAGACGAGCGGACAGCACTTCCTCCTTTCTGTGATGTCACACGTACGGCGACTCCGCCCACTTAAACTAGCTGACCAGCCTCTGCTCCCCAGGTAACAAGCTAACAGGTGAGCCACATGTCGCAGAAACGTCGCTGCATCACAGATGCAAGGAGACTCATGTTTCTCTGCACACTTTTCCAAAAGAAACTCACGGGACAGACCAGCGGCTGATGGTCCTGCAGGGTTTTAGTCCACATTTGCTCGTCTGTTGGGCTCATTTCAGCGCCGACTGTTTTATCAACCCGCCACAATACAATGCCAGTTTCACAAAGAAACTTGGTAAAGGATCCTGCCGTCCCCACATCGTCTGGCCCAACGTCAACTCCACAACCAGTTAGTGATTTTTTGTCTCTGTCTCATCAAGACGGGAACATTTTCTGAAGTTTTTCATTAGTATCATTGATAACGTTATAGCCATTAACTTGCCTGTGATTGGCCCGACCATATGCCACTCAGAAAACAGTCAGCCAATCAGCTGAGAGATGCTGATTCTCTCCTCTGATTGGCTAAACGAACCGTGCTGCCAGAGCTCCAGGAGAAAGGCGAGAGAGAGGAGCTGTGAAACTATATTTATCAGAGCACAGGTACTCAAACCACAAATACATCCTGCTGGGAGATCAACAGTTAAAATACAAGCCTGGAGATGTGGACAGCATGCGGCCTTTAAAGGACAAAAAAGTGTCGTTCCACTGAACTGCACATGCTGAAAACTTAAAGTTGGAGTTGGTGGTTTTATGACAGTTTATGGCAGGGCTGAAACCACCATTTCAGCATTGGGGGGGATAGATATCCCAGGGGGTCCGGACCGGCGGGCCCCCCCGGTAGAAATTTTTGGGAAATTGTAAATAGAAACGCAGCAATGTGGTGGAATCTGAGAGCAAAATGTCATGACATAGCGCCTTTTTGCTAACCCTAACTGCTAATATATTCCAGCAATATTTTTGGGGGGACATTTTTGGACTGCCTGAACATCGGGGGGGACTTGTACCTCTCAATGTATATGGGCGTTACGGCCTTGGGTTACGGTATTAAACATGTCCTCCACTTTGACCGCTGTAAAGCCAACACTGCCGCCGGGTTTCTGAAATCGGGATATGATGCTTACATGTGCAAACACAAAAACAGGAGACTTCAGAAACCACGAACATAAAAGGGATCCTCAAGTCCAAAGAAAGTTTAAAGAAATAAAATCAACCCCAGGTCTCTGTGAGGCCTGACTTCTACTGGTGGGAAACCGGGTGCCTGGTCTGCGGTGCTACTCTGATTTCCACCACCAGAGGTCAGGCTTCACAGAGGTTTGGGCTTGGGATTTAGTTGCTCTTTAACATCCTGCCCAACATCCCGTTTCAGCAGGAAATACATCAAATGACAGAGGCCAGATGCTCTCAAAATGCTGTTTCACTGTGACTTTGAGTTCTCCAAACGCCCTGAGACGCAGGAGCGACGCCGCCTTACAGCTTCTGGCTCAAACTGAAGGTTTCCAGCTTGATTTGAGTGTTGAGAGGACTGAAGTCACACTTGAGTGGTAATGACAAAATTGGCAGAGAAGGTGTTTTCTGTAAAAACAGCGAGGACGTTTTCCAATTTGAAACTGAGCGTAATTCCCCTTTAAGTCGGTTTATCAGGTTTACCGGCTCTGTGGAGCTGAGACAAAAGTCTGTGCTGCAATTTATCAGTGTGTCCGTCACACACACACACACAGGTCTGCATTGTTCTCCACACCCAGCGGAAGTCTCACACCCAACATGCATTAATGCGCTATTGGCCCGTTCTCTCCATCACCACGGAGACCATGGAACCTCCGACTGCCAGCCATCACCATGGTCACCACACACACACACACACACACACACACACACACTGGCATTGTAAATCTCTGTTGGACAGGTGAAGCTGGTGGTTCGACTGCTAATTCAAAACTTCAGTGCAACATTCATTAAGAATCATGTGGAGTAAAAAATATAACATTAATCCTCAGTCGGACTTTCATAAGGCCGTCTTTGCAAAACTTTTTTTCTTCATTTTGTAAAACACGAGTGCACAAATAAACGAAACCATGTATTTTAGATTTGAACCGGATATCAAACGTTTTAAAGTCGCCCTCCACTCAAAACTGTGTTGTTGTTCTATATCTGTCTTAAGTGTGTGAGCTCGACTCTCCTGACTGTTTTCACACTCTTCTGCTGAAGGTGGAGCTGTGTGTGTGCGTCTGTGTGTGTGTGTGTGCGTGTGTGAGATTCAGGCGGACCCCAGGCCACAAGTCCCACAGCCAATCAGCTGCCAGCTGATGGGGCGCTGCTTTGCATATCATTAGCATTCATTGGCAACTTTGAGTGTTTTATTTTGAAAAAAAAAACAAAAAAAAAACAAAAAAAAAACAAAAAACGGCTAAGATTCAAGATTCAAGAGGTTTATTCGTCACATGCAGGATTGTACATGTACAGCAGCAGTGAAATGAGATTGCAGCTACTCCAGCACTGAGCGAGTAAAATAGAAAAAAAAAAAAAAGTAATAATATACTTATATATACACAGAGGAAAGTTAAAAAAATAAGCATTAAAATGTAATATAATAAATAAGAAATGAATGGCATATTCACAGGGCCAGTATGTACACAGTAAAAAAAAAAAAAGTACAAGTAGTAATAACAGCCTGCACATGCACATGAACAATATTAGTGACACTAAGAGATTGACTGAGGATTTTTTTTTTTTCATGGCCAGATTATAAAATATGGCTGAATATTCAGGAACTCTCCACAAAAGGTGGAAATCAAAAAAATGTGAGTAGCATCAAGTCGTGTTGAGCTGCACCATGAGGTGGAAAAACGGCTTGAGCAAAGGATAATCCATCTGGGAATATATATATATATATATATATATATATACATATATATATATATATATATATATATATATATATATATATACATATATATATATATATAAACAAAGTGGTTTGAGGAGAAGTTGACTTGATCTTCCTCTACTTTGAGCGGTGTGAGGATCCCTGTGATGGACAGACGGATAAATGTGTTACAGCGCCACCATCTGACTTCTCCTTAAACCACTCCAGTTCAGAAAAAAAAAAATCCACATGATCTGCTTCAGAGCTGCAGGAAGGTTTATTTTTCACTTTGACAGAGCCAGGCTAATGACTCCTATAGACTTCCAGTCTTTATGCTAAGCTAACAGGAAATGCTACCCATAGGAACTGAACCACTGGACGTCCAGAGGTGGAAATGGTGTCCAACATCTGGTCTCAGTCTGGGGAAGTCAGGAAAAGGGGGATTTTGCCCTAAACGTTGGAATATTCCTTTAAGATTGAAGCATATTCTGCAACAGATTGGATGTGGCAAATACGGTATCTTCAATCAGGAAAAATGTGGAAACTCGACCTGAAAACCAAAACTTCTCTTCTGTCCTCTGATCCACTCATCACTGTCTGGAGTTCATCCTCCAAATCCCAGTTTTCCTCCTCCTCCTCCTCCTCCTCATCATCTTCTTTGCCTGATTTTAAAAATCCACTGAGTCTGTTTTTTGCACAGGAAGTTGGTCTCAGTGACGTCACGCAGAGACATTTTAGAGAGTTCAACTCAGAGTTCAAAATAGCCAAAACTTCAACTCGGTTTGGCCTTTCTATTGTGAAAATGACATTTTCTACCACCGTGACCTTCACCTAGCGTGTGTGTGTGTGTGTGTGTGTGTGTGTGTGTGATTGTGAGTGAGAGATGACAGCAGACCAGTGCTCTTATCGTGAGTCGCTGGGCGGTGCAGCCCAGTGACTCACAAAGCGGCTGCTGGTTCCTCCACGCTGGTTTCTGTGGTTCGCTTACTGAAAACAGCAGAGTGTGTGTGTGTGTGTGTGCTTTTGTCCTACTTTACCCTGTGTAACCATGGTACAGACATGGTGGGAGGGGGTTCCATCTGAGAGCTCACACTTCAGTTCGCACATGTAGAACATCGATTTGAAGGTTAGATTGACCATTTTAATCCACATTTAAAGGGACAGTCTGTGATTTCTCTGAGACGGCGGCTGCCCCTGCACTTGGTTTGGCTCTGGTCAGCGTCTTACTGTCTTACTGACTTTAAACACACCAACCAATTGCAATTATGCCTTTTCCAGCAAATATGATAGCTTCCAATGGGGAAACATTAGGCTACACACCCCAAACCTGTTTATGTAAATATGTAAAACTGGAGTACAGTGGTCCCTCGTTTATTGTGGGAGTTTATCGCGAAATCCGCGAAGTAGTCAGCTTTATTTTTTACAATGATTCTAGATGTTTTAAGGCTGTAAAACCCCTCACTACAC
Source organism: Myripristis murdjan (assembly GCF_902150065.1). NCBI lineage: Eukaryota > Metazoa > Chordata > Actinopteri > Holocentriformes > Holocentridae > Myripristis > Myripristis murdjan. Next base: position 2,869,651 of record NC_043986.1, read on the forward strand.
ACTTTATACACTTTTCTCAGACAGGCATTAACATTTCCTCACTTTTCTCTCTTGTTTAAACTCTCAAAGTTCAAACCTTCGTAGAAAAATAAGTCCAGTATTATAGAATGAACGCATTCTGTACTGTACAGGAGACACGGCACGGAGGAGACTGATTGACAATGGACTACAGTCCCTTAGCCAATCAGGATGCAGAACACAATGAGTGGGCTCCCCCTTAGCCAATCAGGATGCAGAACACAATGTGCTGTAAAAAAAAAAAAAAAAAAAAAAAAAAGCATGCAAAATTGCACTAAAAAATCCACGAAACTGCGAGGCCGTGAAAGGTAAACCGTGTTATAGCGAGGGACAACTGTATACCTCCAAAACAGTGAGTCTCTATTGACTCAGAATGGCCTGAAATGAGCTCCTAAATACATCCCTAAGTATCGACCAAAGATTTTACACATCTGTGATTCACCTACACTACTCACAAAAAGTTAGGGATATTTGGTTTTTGGGTGAAATTTACGGAAAATATAAAAAGTTCACGTTACAGTGATATTATATCATGAAAGTAGGGCATTTAAGTAGAAGCATACACTGGTGATTTCCTCATCTCAAACAATTTCTTGAAACAAAAGCCAACAACAGTGGTGGATATACCACAACAAAAAATGTCAGTGTCAATAACTTGTCATGTGCCCTTGAGCATCAATTACAGCTTGACAACGACGTCTCATGCTGTTCACAAGTCGACTTATTGTCTGCTGAGGCATGGCATCCCACTCTTCTTGAAGGGCGGCCCTCAGGACATTGAGGTTCTGGGGTACAGAGCTCCGAGCCTCTACACGGCGACTCAGCTGATCCCACAGGTTTTCTATGGGATTCAGGTCTGAGAAAGTGCAGGCCACTCCATTTGAGGTACCCCAGTCTCCAGCAGCCGTTCCCTAATGATACGAACTCGATGAGCTGGAGCATCAAACACCTGATGTGACTTTTGCCGTTAAACTCCTTGTTAGAGAACAGCAACTTGTGCAAAAAGTACTGAAACACTAAACAGTTGGACATGTGCATTCAAAAGTTTACAGAAGGTCACATTAAGTTCACCTGGAAAGGTTATAATGCATTTTAGGTTCATCCTGAAATTTCACCCGAAAGCCAAACATCCCTAATTTTTTGTGAGTAGTGTATAATGGAGGGAACAATGGGCCTGTATCTCTGGAACTGAACCTCCTCTCGACTCGGAGCCACCGTCCATGTGGGGGTTTTCAGGGACGCTGAACACGACCGTCTTTACCCCAACACTGTAATCTGATGTTAATAATCCAGACTGGGTTGAATTTAATCGAAGTAGTAACATGAGACAACGAGAGATGAACCCTGTCAAACGTGGTGAGCTCATGGCCTTTCTCTCTAGCGCCACCCTCAGGCCAAACGGGACTTGCAGCAGGAGGCAGCAGTGGACGTCGAGCCACAGTATTTGCTTTTTGATAATTTTTTTTTTTTAGCTCAGACGCAGGCCTCCCTCGTGTGCCGCGCTGAATTCTGATCTGAACAAACTGGACACCGGTGTCAGAAAAACATTAAAGGTGCACTGCGCAAAATTTCAAAGAACAGTGGAACAGCAGAACTAAAGAAACTTGGTGTTCTGTTCTTGAGCAGTCCATTAGAAATGTCATTTTGGAAAACCATAAACTCACAGCACAGTCAAAAATGTCTGGAAACTGTCCAGACAATAAATAAATAAATAAATAAATAAATAAATAGCTGCAAATGCTGCTGTGTAAGTTCTGATCAGCATTTATAATAATAAGTTGTTGTGTGTACGTGCACGGAGCCTCCGACCTCAGAATTTCCCTCGACACGGCGTCGCCTCATTAACGCAGAACAAAGAGCTGCTCTTTGCTTTGATATTCCCTGTGGAGGAACGTTCAGAACACCTCCTGGTTCTTGCGGGCAGCAGTTTCTCCCGAGGTGACGCCGGGAACCCTGGGAACGCCGGGAACGCCGGGAACACCGTGGCGGCTCAGGTCGGAAACCCGTGGAAATGTTGTGGCCTGTTAATTGGCAAATTCCCTGGCAGTTTTTCCAATGAGCTCTTTACTGACTGGACACCTTGACCAAACGGTGTTGTTTGTGTTTTTATTTTTATTATTTATTTACATATTTATTTATTTCACATTTAGAAATGTGGGTTCTTTGTGTCCGTTCACTTTTTGTTGTGTCTTGAAACACACAGACACACAGACAGAGAGGTAATGAGAGGGGCTGCTGCTGCTTTAACAAGTAAAACAGGAAGTGGAGACTTCAGGCTGCTCAGCATGACTCCACACACACACACACACACACACACACACACACACACACACACACACACACACACACACGCACACACAGGCTGCATGTCATTCTCCTTTACATATGCTGGCCAGTCTGAGATGTGTACTTTTGCTATTACATGCTGTGTGTGTGTGTGTGTGTGTGTGTGTGTGTGTGTGTGTGTGTGTGTGTGAAAACTAAACTAAAACCCTTTGAAATAGCGATTTTAAACTCAAACTAACCAGCACCTATATACTTTCACAAAGACATCTTCCTATACACATCACACCCACCCAACCACACACACACACACACACACACACACACACACACACACACACCCACCCACACACCCACACACACACACACACACACACACACACACACACACACACACACACACACACACAGCTGAGTTCTAGAGTCTCATTTAAAAAGTTCCTAAGAAGTTTTAAAAAGTTTATTTGGACCAAATCGCAGCCGGAGACTGATGGAAAAATGTTTGTTCTCAGAACCATCAGATACAGATATAAAACATATTTATCTATCTATCTATCTAATAAATAATAAGCAATAAATATATATATATAAGATGAATGTAGTTTGTTTTGTGTTTTTTCATGTCTGTTCTGTCACGACGGCAGCCGACGAGGGAAGAAAAACACTTGTTTCACATTACATCTATGTGTGTGTGTGTGTGTGTGTGTGTGTGTGTGTGTGTGTGTGTGGCAGGCCAGATCGGGTCTGAGCTCTACGAACCTGAACTGTGCGTGCGCGTGCGCGTGCACACACGTGTTAATGTCCTGCAGATGCACTTTTATCTGAACAGAAACGCGGACTTATTCACTCAGAGCGTCTTTACTGTCTGCTCTGTAGGCGGCTGGTGTGTGTGTGTGTGTGTGTGTGTGTGTGTGTGTGCCTCGCCTTTCCCATGTAGGCCTACTTACAATACCGGGTTTCCAACTAACTCGTTTTGGTGTAGTGTGCGGGTTGCGGGTTATGTGTGCGCGCGTGCGTGCGTGTGCATGTGCGCGCTTTTCCCGTGCCCGCGCTGCTGTCACTCGTGGCAATTCTCTTGAAGCTGTCAGCCTTATCAGCTCCTCAGCTCACTTCCTGGTTTAATAGCAGTCTTCAGGTGCGCGCACATACACATACACACACACACACACACACACACACACACACACACACACACACACACACACACACAGAGAGAGAGAGAGAGAGGGGAGGGAACTGTGCGGTGTTGTATTGTCGCTCTACCTCTCCGCCACTCTGAGAGTCTTCACCTCAAACTTTACAGCCTGAAGAAGATAAGAGAGAGAGAGAGAGAGAGAGAGAGAGAGAGAGAGAGAGAGAGAGAGAGAGAGAGAGAGAGAGAGAGAGAGAGAAGGAGGGAGGACTCAGCTGCATGTCGCTTTGCACAAACCCAGTCTCCTCTCTTTCTTTCTGTCGTCTTTTTGCTCATTTGGAGTCAAACCCGAGTCTTTCGGAGGGTTTCCCGCTGTGCTGTCATGCAGAACCCGGCAGCGACTTTCCCCAGCGACTGACGAGGAAGACGAGAGGAGTGTGTGTGTGAGAGTGTGTGTGTGTGTGAGAGTGTGTGTGTGAAGTTCAGGCTCCAACAGGTTGGATGTGAGCTGCCGCGGCGTGAACAACAACAACTTCTCTCTCCGCTCCTCTCGGACGTCCAGAGGCGGCGGCGGCGGCGGCGGCGGGACGTTTTGTTTGTTTGTTTCTTTGTTTAGGCTACTTGTTTACTTGTGAGAGTCAACAGCAACATCAAGCGGCTGCAGGATGTCGGACTCAGCCTCCAGCTTCCTCCATATCGGGGATATTGTGTCTCTGTACGCCGAGGGCTCCGTCAACGGCTTCATCAGCACCCTGGGGTGAGCACAGCACCCAAACCCACCACCACTAACTTTTGGGGAATATCATAGGAATATTATAGGAATATCATAGGACCACGTCTATGCACCACAGTTTACTATGGGCCGCAGATGCACAGTAAAGCCCTGCAGGAGGATTATAAGGATACTTTACGATAAATAAGGAACACAAAAGTCACTGTATGACTCAAACTTGTTATTAAGAGGCGCAGTAAAATAATTATGTATCAGTTCTATATCAGCATCCTGGTGTGAGCACAGCAGCCACAATGATCCTGCAGCAGGAAAGTACACAGATCATCACACAGTCAACATGACAGTGAAGGCACCGGAAACTTTCTAGAAGTAGCTACAGGGAATAATATAGGAATATCATAGGAATATTATAGGATATGTATATGTGCTACAGTTTTCTGTGGACTACAGATGCACAATAAAGCTCTGTAGGAATATTATAGGGATACTGTCTAATGCATAAGGAGCACTAAAGTCGCTATATTGCTCAAATTTGTAATCCCTGGAATATCATAATCTGCCTTTGAGTTGATCAGCACTGTGGGGTGAAGTGATTCTGTAGTATTTCTATAGCAGTTTGAGTAGCATACTGTACAGACATCATACAGCTGCTGCGATTTGGATATTGCACTCGTCCGTATTGCAGTTTCCGTATGATTTCAATTGATTGTGCAACCATAAATAGCGTTATGCGTATACGGTATATTGGACTACAGGAATACTCTTCATTGACTAACTTAGACATAATGTAATTCTCTCTGTGGGCATAGTAGAGGAGATAAAAATAGCTCAAAGTATTAAAAAGTGATTAAACCTCCCATTGAGCACAAGTTTAGATGCGAATACCAAACAGCACCATAAAGTCACAATAAACTCAGTGGAAGTTGCTGTTGTAATACTATTTAAAAACGTAAACACCATGAAGAGTGAATGTACCACAGTATTAAAGAGTACCACAGAAATAAGATTATTATAGAAATACTATAAGATACACAAATGCTATAACGCCATAAAGTCACTGCAAACTTAGTGTAAGTAACTATAGGGAATATTATTGGAATATTATAGGAATATTGTAGAACTACATATTTGTACTGCAGTTTACTGTGCACTACAGATGCATGATAAAGCCCTATAGGAATATTATAGGGATACAGTATGATGTATAAGGGACACTAAACTCACTATATGGCTCAAACGTGTTATTGAAAAACACTGTAAATTGAAATATGAGCACTTTGGGCTGAATAGCACAGCAGCCAGTAATAATAGGCCTATAGTAGGTCTATACATTAAAGTAGGATACTGGACAGATATCATGCAGTGGTGCAAGTTTACACACCAAATACCGAACAGCACCATAAAGTCACAATAAACTTAATAGCAGTCACACTGTTGTAATACTAGTGGAAAAAAATAAACACCGTAAAGAATGAATGCACCACGAATTACAATAGAGTACCACAGAAATTAGATTATAATAGAAAAAATACTAGAAGATACAGAAATACCATGAGGCACGGTAAAGTCATTATAAAGGCCAGACTTACACTTTAAATCCCCATAATAATATAATTTTAAAACCTGAGTGGATTCATCAGCAGACTAGAGAGAGTGTGCAGGAGCTATCATAATTAATTCCATAGTGCATTGAAAAAATAATAGTTCATAGTTATCATATAGACGTTTACATTCCCGTAGAGGAACATGAGCTCCAGCAAACAAACCAGACAGCATCATAAAGTGTCTATGTATGAGCAATATATCCATATTACAGGAAAAGTAGCAGGGCTGCACTATATGGTTAAAAAAAAAAAAAAAAAAAAAATCATTTTGAGATTATTGTGATTGAGATATTATTTGCGGTATTAGTGGGAGTGGTCATTTTTATGTCATAATTTTCATTTTAGCAGGGAAAAACTACTAAAATGAGGATGATATGATGTTTTAGGGGTACCTGCATCAAAACATCATATTTTTACGTTGTTTTTTTGTTTTGTTTTGTTTTTAACGTCTGGAAAATATGATGGAAATGCTTTTATAAAGGAGAGAGCAGTGCACTTTAATATTTCAACATGGAAAAAACACAGAAGAACCTGGAGACTTTTAACCAGTTCAAGGAATGTGGGGAATATATCGGCACACGGCTGGTTTAACACTCACAGAAACTCTCAGATACTGTACGAATATGGAAGTGGTTACATGATTTTAATATGAGTGTCAAGCATGCGTGGAAGATGACTTTCATAGGGGTTAACCTTTATCAAAAATAGCGGCAGCTGCTGCAGTTTGGATATTGCACTTGTCTATATTGTGATTTCAGTGCAGCTTCTATTAATTGTGCTTATATTGGACTATCAGGATGCTGACTGTTGAGTAATGCAGACATATTGTAGTTCCCTATAGGAATACTAAAGGAGATAAAAAAAAATATATAGCATAAAGTGCCATAAAGTGATTATGATTGAGCACCACAAACACTTTGTAAGTCCATATAGGGATATTACAGCTATAATACTGTCTGTCTGTAGGGTTATCTGCCCCTCGGGGTGATGGTGGAACAGCATGTCGTAACCCTATAACACATTTAGTAAAGATACTATACAATTATCATATAAAGGAATATTGTAATGATACCGCGGAGACGATAAAATACCATAAAATATGCTAACGTGGCCATAAACTCACCACTGAGCAGCACAGATACATTATAATGACACGCAGGGGGAAAAACTGTTAGAATATCATAGGAATTACCATAAAACACTGTAAAGTCACTGCCACTGACACACTGTAAGAAACCATAGGGGCAGTGCACTCTTTATGGTAATCCTGTAATAATCCTTGCACTAACTAAACTTCAAGTCTCAGTGGTGATATTACAGAAGTATCACAGGAGATAAAGTGACTGTAAACTGACTGTTGTAGTGACACACCTGGCAGATTAAATAGAAAATATAAAACACTCCACACATGTTCTGCTCATTGTGAGCCTGAGTCAGAGGATTACAGATTAGATTAGGGAGCGTGTGGACAGTTTGGACTGAAACTGTTCGGATTCACAAGCATCAACTTGCAAGTTGAAGTGACAGACGAGCGTGTCAGGTCAGGTAGACTCACACAAAGCCTCTGTGTGTGTGTGTGTGTGTGTGTGTGTGTGTGTGTGTGTGTGTGTGTGTGTGTGGGTGGGTGTGGGTGGGTGTGTGTTTACAGTATGTGTGTGCGTGATGTGGTGGCGGGCTGGCGGCTGGCGGGGGAGGTACATTGTTCTTTTAAGGGTAGCATGCCTCTGCTCATTAACCTCCATTAAAACACACACACACACACACACACACACACACACACACACACACACACACACACACACACACACACACACACACACACTGGTAGCTTTACTGTATAGCAGGAAAGGGAAATGGTGCCAGTGTGTCCAAGAGAGATTTCCAGACTCTGTGCTCTGTGTGTGTGTGTGTGTGTGTGTGTGTGTGTGTGTGTGTGTGTGTGTGTGTGTGTGTGTGTGTGTTTGTGTGTGTTATATGCATCCATGCATGTGCATATATTCATCATGGAGCATGTGTGTTTCAGTGTGTGTGTGCATCTGCTATATGTGTGTATGCACTTAAGAGTCTCTCTTGCTCTCTGTCTTGCAGAGAGAGAGAGTGTGTGTCTGTGTGTGTGTGTGTGTGTGTGTGTGTGTGTGTGTGTGTGTTTTTCCTGTGCTGTGGTCAAACAGCCCCTCTGTTCTACTTGACTGCATCATAACCTTTACAGCCCTATTTAGAGTCAAACTGCAGTGTGTTTACTTTCACTTGTTCCCATTTGTTTGAATGGAAAATGCTAACCATGCTAACAGGCGATGAGCTACTTTGTTTTACCTTTATGACTAAGTGATTTCCATTGGGTTGAATAGAAACATGCTAACACGCGATCTTCACTGTAGGACTTGAAATGTTTCTTTTTGCTTTGAAAGACAAAAAATGCTGACTGTGCTAAAGAGTGATAGGCATCCTTATGATGGTATGTGCTTCCCATTGGTTTGAATGGAAACAAACAATGCAAAACAATGATAAACAAGTAAGTAGTTTGTGATTCCACGTGGTTCTAATCAGTTTGGATTAAAAAAAACAAAAAAAAAAAAAACAATGGCAGGTCCCTCTGTGGTTTGAAGTGCTTCCCCTTTGTTTCAATAGGAAGTGCTAACAGTGCTACCGTGTGACAGGCCACACTTATGTGATGAATACACAGTGTTACCCATTCATCTCAATGGGAAATCCTCACAGTGTAACCAAACAGGGGAGATCCATCAGGCCCTGTTATAAGTCCACATGCTGAACACGGTGAATGGATGTGTTGTGGATGAATGAATGAAAATGTAGCGAATGGATTTGTGTTGCCCATTAATTCAAATGGAAAATGTGAGCAGGGCTAACAGGCTGTTTATCATTATTTCCCCTCAGTGTGACCAGTGAATAAAAATAGAGAGAGAGAGAGAGAGAGTAATATGAGTAGGACTGTGTGTGTGTGTGTGTGTGTGTGTGTGAGCCCTGCTAGTTTCCCTACAGTCAAATGCTGTTGTCTCTTTCCACGAACACCAACAGGGCTGGTTTTGTTTCCTGCGTGGTTCGGTGTGTGTGTGAGGCGGCGTGGCGGGACGGCCCGGTGTTGCCGAACGCCGCATCAGGAACACACACCGATGTGTGAGGTCATTTTCTGCGTTTTCACGACACAGTTTTTACTTTTCATGTGTCATTTAACGCCGTTTAGTCCCCGTAGACTCCCACTGTAAAGAGATGGTGTGTCCAGTAATGATCCATCAATCTGGACACGACCAGTGATCGAGTATAATCAATGCTAAGTGAAAATGAAAAGGTAATTCGTAATGATGATCTCTCAAATTCAAGTGACCATTAATTTATTCTTTTTTTTTTATGATGATGATGATCTCTTAAATTCAAGTGACCATTTATTTATTTATTTATTTTTATTTTTTATTTATTTTTTATTTTTTTTATTTTTTTATTTATTTATTTATTAATATTTTAATGATGATCTCTCAAATTCAAGTGACCATTTATTTATTTATTTTTTTTATTATTTATTTATTTATTTATTTTTTATGTATTTATTTATTTATTTATTTTAATGATGATCTCTCAAATTCAAGTGACCATTTATTTATTTATTTATTTATTATTTATTATTTATTATTTATTATTTTTATTTTTATTTTTATTTTATTTATTTATTTATTTTTATTTATTTATTTATTTATTTATTTTAATGATGATCTCTCAAATTCAAGTGACCATTTATTTATTCTTTTTTTTTTTTTTTCCCTATGTCATACGTGTTTGTATTTTTTGTTGTGTGTGCTCCCTTTGTTGTGGAACTAATTGCCCCATTGGGGACAAATAAAGATATATATTGATATTGATATTGAAAGTCCATTATCGTCATCACGGAGATACGCCTTTATTTTGAAATTCCCGTAACACGTCTGTGTCACCATTTCCGTCCAAGCACGCCACCTTCGTAAACATTCAAATCGTGCCGCTGTTATCTTCTGCCCTCGCGGGAATGAATCAGCAGAGAGGAAACATTTGGGATTTCAGAGGAAAGACAAATCGGCTGCCGGGACGAGGTCAGATCCTCAGGAAACACCGGGAACCTGCCGGGCAGCTGAAAGAGAAACACGACGCTCTGATGCAACCGACTGTGATAAACCAGCAGAATGACATCGCCTCATATCCATCAGACTTTGTAATATCTGCAAATATCCTATCGTTGCCCAGAGAATGCCCACATGTGATGTTGTAGAAGGAGCGACAAAGTCCGTCACAGCAGGCGATGGATGGGATGGATGGATTGTTTTTGTTTTTTTTAAGGAAAATCCTACTCATTCTGCCTTTAACCAGAGCCCGTCTACGACGAGCCTTGCCACTCTCCATTAACCCCCATTGTATCAAACTTGGTTGCAGTTCCACCGTAATTCCACTGGGGGTGATCGCGGGCGACTGCAGAATGAATGGGGCTCTATGGAGCTAAACGGCTAAATTTGGCTCTTACTCCTGTTTATGGTTGAAAAATCGCAAATACTGTTGTAGTTTCTGAAAGTTCAATATGGATTATAGGATAAAAGTGAAATTAGCGAGAACTTATATCCTTTCAGTTTCCTACAGGTTGGGCTGTTGTTGGCCATAACACGCTAGTATTTGCTAATGAATGCTGATTGGTCAGTGACGGACTTGCGGCTGTTTACGACGAGGGATCCCACTTGATGGCACCTGAAGACCAAGAGAAACGAGAAACCCCACTCTTAAGGAGGACTTTTCCATCAAAGTTGATATTTGTGTGTACAGAGAATGTCTAATACAGCACAGACGGGCTCTCTGAGTGTCTCCGTCTGCTCTCCGGAGACGGGCTCTGGAAATCGCCGTAAAGCAGCACCTCTCAATGTGTGACGTCATCACACTTTTTGAACGGCTTTTTAGAACAGATAGGTGAACTTAAAAAATCCAATATTCAGCTGAGTGTATTTTTTTAGCCCCAACTTTTGAAAACAGTATTCAAATTACTTGACAAAAAATTATTTCCAGAGAAAAGTGGGTTTTAGGGGTGTATCCCCATAGACTCCCATTCATTCTGCACTCGCCCGTGAGCGCCCTCACATGGACAGAGACGGGTTTCCGAGACCCGGAAGTCAGACGGGAGTGCCACTTCTCCCTGTATTAGAGATTCTCTGCTTTAACCCAGTCGTTTTTGCGGCTGAAGCTTCCACTCTGTGCCCGTTAGGCGTGACCTCTGACCTTCACCTCCTCCCCGGCAAACAGGGAGCGGGATGTCGAACAGACGCCCGTCCTGCAGCCGCACGCCGTGTTGGAAAACCACCTTTCCCCAAAGTGAAAACTGAGAGGACGCTTGTATCAAAGGCTGTACAGAGAGAAAAGCAGGAGTGCAGTTCAGTGTTTTGTCCACCGGGGGCAGTGCTGAGCATTTGCTACACAGTAGAATAAATGGCGGTCCGTGGGGCTGAATGCTATAAAATAATCAGTCCATTCGATTCCAAATATTGATCGGTAACTGGACTGTTACTGTCCTTGTTCCATGGCCCCAACGTTAGTGAGCTACATCGCCCCCTGCAGGTGAAACTGCATGTTCTTGGAGGTGGAGGATCTCCGTGTAGACACTGGCTCTGCTATCATTCAGTTAATGATGCTGTCGTGTGAAGTTTGACTGGAAAACAGTAATAAAACTGTAATAAAGCTCAAGTTAAGTTGCACAAGTGGCTCCTTTACTGCTGCGTTTCACCTGGAATGGATTGTGCCGGTCTCACTTGTGTTTTTGGAGAGCGGAGGTGTGTAAACACTGACACACACTTACTCTTCCTGTTCAGGCGCTCTGTTTTATTTTAGTTCTGTTTTACACGTCCATGTGGATCACGGTGCTGTCGCTCCTGTTTGTCGTGGCTCTGCGGTTTGGCCTCAGGCTGTTAGCAGAGCGGCTGATCCGCTACACGCCGTCTTCTGACTGACTGTTCATGCTCTTTGAGTCCCAGCTCACCTGCAGCTGGAATGAGCCAACAGGCCGAGTGCCGAGTTCGATTCCCAGACTGAAGGAGTTCACCTCATCCTGAGAGCGTGAGGCCCATCAGCTGACCTGCAGAATACACAAATGGAGCGCTTCTGTGTTTATTCAAATGTGTGAAGCCACATTCAAATGTGTGTGTGCTGCAGGTTGACGGAGAGACGAGCGGAGTGTGTTGATATGTGCGTGTGTTTACTCTTGATTTGATCAGATGTTGAGACAAGCGGCAAACAGACAGACATTAAAGTGAAACAGCTCAGAGATCAGTCACACTGCGCCGGCAACAGATCAGTCAGTCAGACGTCATTTATACAGAACATTACTGGAAAATTCAGCGCGCTTCATATGGAGTCACAGAAGTCGAGATATCAGTTTAAAATCAGATGTTTAAAATGTGAGCTTCTTTCCAAGATTAAAATTTCTCTGTGTGGCGTTTCAAACTAATGCCTGAATTTAAACGTGGTATTATTTGATTTTGACCTCATTGCTCTGAGCCTGAGCCGCAGACTGAAGCGTCAGCTGATGGCCTGCTGGCCGGTGAGCGAGCTAACTGCTGAGCTACTCAACTCATTTCATGGAAATGATCTTTTTATACATTTCTGGGCAATGTTATGGTTTTTTTGTTCTATTTCAAATATACTATTACTACCACCACTACTACTACAAATAATAATTATTATAATAATTGTCATTATTATGATAAATGTAGTATTCTGGATTTTTCTCTATTGGCTTTTTGATAATTTTGTTTAGTTTATCAAATTTCAGGTCATTTTCATGTTTAAAACAAACAAACAAACAAACAAACAAACAAAATTTCACAACCATTTAAACACCAGAGAGAGACAGACAGGCAGAGAGAGAGAGAGACAGACAGAGAGACAGACAGACAGGCATCAGACAGACAGACAGGCAGACAGGTAGACAGACAGACACAGGTAGACAGACAGACAGGCAGGCAGGCAGACAGACAGACAGACAGACAGACAGGTCTAAGCAGCTGTCACTATAATGAATCAGCTCCTGTCGTGCTGCAGCAGAACATCACCTGGCAGCTCCGCCTCTGTGCGCCAGTGTGTGTGTGTGTGTGTGTGTGTGTGTGTGTGTGTGTACGTGTGTGCCATGAATGGAGCAATCACCAGTGCTTGAATACAGGTGTCCTGACAGACACACACACACACACACACACACACACACACACACACACACACACACACCTGGGACACACCTGACAGGCAGACAAAAGCCCTGATTGGCTGTTTTTGTAGCGCTGGTGGGCTGCATGGGAGGTCTGAAACACACACACACACACACACACACACACACACACACACAGGTGCTTTCTAAAAGGCAGGGAGGACGTGGCTCCTCTGGTATTTGCAGATATTGAATAATGTGATTAAATCATCATTTTCTCCATGTTTAATTTAACTTTTCAACAATAAACAGCCTCTTTGTGCTTTTGTAACTCTGATAATGAGTTTACACGGTGCTTATCCCTATAGTCTGCTTGTATTCAGTGTGTGTGTGTGTGTGTGTGTGTGTGTGTGTGTGTGTGTGTAGGAGTGAGTGACGTAATTCCATAATGAGTAAATTAAGTCAATGACGCTCATACATCTGTGTGTCTGCAGTTAAGGCAGTTAGCTGGCTTTGTGTGTATGCATATATGTGTGTGTGTGTGTGTGTGTGTGTGTGTGTGTGTGTCCCAGTCTGATGTGTGGTTCTGATCACTTTGTAGCATCAGTGTTGGCAGCAACAGCAGTTATAATGTTTTTATAATGTTAAATATATAAGCAGAAGGTCACATACTGATAATGAGCCTGAACATGAATAATCCTACTTGCATACATTTCTATTCAATACGTGCTCCAAAATATAATCTATAATTTATTCTGTTACATTGCTCACAGTCAGTAACGTAATCTAAAGTCTTGATATAATTTGTAGACTTGTGTGTTTTTCACTAAATGCTCCGTCCTGGCTGTGTGAACAGAGCTCGGGTCACCAGCCGGGGTGGGCCGAGACTATTTGCATATTCATAGATCTGTGTATTTTTAATAAGGGCAAGATTTAGGCTTATGTACATTAACCGTCTCTCCACTGTGGCTCTAATCTCACCTGGCGTCTCTGCCGAGGCTCCAGCTGGGGCTCCTCGCTCTCCTCCGGGCTCTGCTGCTCCTCGGTGGGACTGTCCCGCCCGGTTTCCAGCTGCTGAGGGCCCAGAGGATCCCTATGGGGCCACACAGGGCTGACCCAGCTCTGAGGCGGAGCTAATGCTGGTGGGCGGGGCTTACCTGGCCGAGGGCGTGGCCTATCTGGCGGTGGGCGTGGCTTATCTGGCTGTGGGCGGGGCGACGGTGGAGGAAAGAAAGGTGGAGGACATCAGGGCTCTGCTCGCCGCCCAACGCCAAATCGACGGTGTTCGCCAAAATGAGGGAGGACGTTATGAGATATTTAACGAGAGAGCTGGCAGAGGTGGGGATCCGACTCACGACGGGACAGGGCCGCCAGAAACTGGGGAACCTGAAAAAACGGAGGTGTCGGTACGAGGCCGTTAAAATAGACAACACACAAAGTGGCGTCCAAAGGAGAAACGTCTCGTGGTCGGTGGCTCTGCAGGAGTCAGATGGTGCCGGGTCTGCAGGCTTTAACCCCTTCACTTCCTGTTTCCCTCTCTCGGCGTGTGAGGGGCGGGTCACAGGGTCTTTTGGCACGACGGTGGAAACATGAATGCTTGTTGTTCTTGCAGTTTGAGGCCGTCTGCTTGAGCCGTCGCTCACAGCGGCACTGCAGTGGACAGCCAGTTATTTAAGGCACATCCAGGGGCGGATCTAGACAAATATTCATGGGGTGGCAAGAGGGTGGCATGGAGATTTTAAGGGGTGGCAGAAATATATATGCTGATTTAATACCAAACGATCACATATATCAGTATTTGCTTGGAAAACCCCCAAATGAGGATATTTCAACTCAAAAACATTCTATTATTGTGGCACATGAGTAAAGCATTGAATAGAAAACCAAAAGGTGGCATTAGAAATATATATTTTGATTTATTTATTTATTCATTTATCAACCCCTTAAATAGTAGGAGTGTCATCTTTTGCTGCATTTACTTGCACTCGGACATTTGAGTCTCGTAACAGAGAGTTTCCGAACAGCCACAATTAAAAAATAAATAAATAAATTGTCTGAAATTGGGGTGGCAACTAGGGTGGCAAGGCATTTTTCTAGGGGGGCAGCTGCCACCCCCTGCCACCCCCTAGAACCGCCTATGGGCACATCCTATCTTCAAAATAAAAGCATCACCACTACTTCTAAGGTATCAGAGTTTTATTTTTGTAAACAACCAGAAGTGACTGTACTTTGCACAATCGCTAGCTTCAGCGTTATCCGAAAGCGTCGAAGTAATTTTCAAAACAGACGCTATTTGGACAAACTGACCACATATTTGGAATCTACGTAGTTACTTTCTCGCCTGAAAAAAAATTAAAACTTAATAAAGTGACACATTAACAGTCATAAAACGAAAAGTCACCTCAGCTTTTTTAGGTAGCTCCTTCTGGTCAGTGGTGCCGTGAGGGTGAGAAGTGTCCATCGTTCCACACTCAACTTTTGGACCGTTTTGAGTGGACATCCGGGTATTTACAGTGCACTGCATTTTGTTAGTATTTTCAGTGTGAATGCACTTATGCACTCAAAACTCTAGGGCCCTATCTTGTGCCACCCGCTACCCGCTGCCACTACCTGCTACCTGCAAATTGCGGATTTAGGAACTTCCGCTATCCCTAAACGGTATCTTGCGCCCACGCTACCCGCTATCCTTATGCCGACTCCGTCATTTGCGCCTGGAGGTGTGTCCGTGGGCGTGTTTCATGCGCTATCCCTAAAGTTGCTATCTTGCGCACACACTTAAGGGATAGCGGATAGCGGGTGGTCCTAAAGTTTGGGCTGTTAGGAGAGTGCGCCCAGGCGGCTTATATGCGCGCCCCGACGGAGCCTCGCCACGCACACGGTCGGACTGATACCGGGACGCCGCCGGAATGGACTGAGCATATTACTCATATAGACTGTTTAGAGCAGTGTTTCCCAACCGGGGGTACGCGTACCCCTAGGGGTACGCGAGCACATTGCAGGGGGTACGTGAAAACATAGGCGGAAATCCCGGGGGTGTCGGGGGGGACAAGACCCCTCCGTCCATAAATTTTGAATAATGTAGTAATATTCAATGAAAGTGCAATGCAAGCGGTGCTAATTATAAATGTAAAATAGTGTGTTTTTAAGTGTTTAAAAGTTATGACCCCCCCATGCCTCACAGTGGTTTGGTCCGCATCCTGCTCCCGGCAGAGCGGCAGCTCGGTAACTTTCAGTCCGTCAGCCTGAGAGGCAGCAGCCTGATGAGAACTAGCAAGAAAACCTCCTCAAGTGAAAGCCAGTGAGTCATTTATCACACCACTTGTTCACCAAGCACAAGGCTGGAATATGAAAAGCGATATTTTCCCCTGCTTGGTCCAAACCCTGCCTCTTTCAGCTCTCTGTTTAAGCTAACAGCTAATGACTGTTTACAGGCTGAAGCGAGTGCAGGACAGTGAGGGAGAGAGAGGACAGACCACAGACCACAGGAGGAGCAAATACTGAGCTTTTTATTCTTTCAAAAAGTCTGTCAGGATACTAATGTCAGAAATAGTTCAGATTTTACTGATATTTTGAGTTTGTCTCTAGATAGATATCTTTTTTTTGCATTTTAAACTGCATTATTTTGTGGCATAGTTTCATGTCATTTTCTTATTTGATCTTAAAGGGACAGTGTACAGCTCAAACATATACTGTATGTCACTATTTGATGCCATATCTTGCTTTGTTTTTTGTTGACACTACAATAATTTTTTTTGAAGAATAGTTTGATGTAGTTGGATTATTCAAGGTATTTCCTGTAGTTTTAGAGCTTATTTTGAGTTTCTAGTTCTTGTAAAGCTACTTTGATGGACTGTAGTGGAAATAGAACAGTGAGCAAAGAAATTAGGATTATTGCTTTTAATAGCATTATTTAAAACCTATGAACATGCTGAGGGCTCAGCACTTAATGGCAAATTTCAAAGGAGCATAAGAGAGTTCAGAGAGAGATGTACAATCGTGCCAGACAGCAATTACTCTCTGAGATTTTGCTGTTTACCCCCCCGCCCCCCGTAGCCACGTATGAGTGAGGGGGTACTCGTGGTCTGACAAAAAGGCTCAGGGGGTACACAAGACAAAAAAGGTTGGGAAACACTGGTTTAGAGGAAAGACTGTTTTAATTGGACACTTACGCCAGCACGTTTTATTGTTTTATCATAAGCCAGCAGCTGTGCTATATTTTTATTTTTAATATTTTATTTGCCCAATCTACCTTGTCAATAAATTAGTTTACACATAGTTCCACCTCTGCCTCTTGTGTGTGTGTGGTGTGACCCGGGGATTTTACTCAATCAGTACAACCTTGTGACACGTCCACTTGGACACATGTGGCTCCACCTCCCGAATTAACTCACCTATAATATAATATATAATATGTATATAAAGCCAACTTGCTTTAGCCTCAGTAGAAGCCCTGAGAAAATCTACCTCCCTCTCTCCATCGCCGGTTTAGGATTTAGGATTTAGGATTTAGGATAGCGCAGCCAGCTCTTGTTTCCTAGGATGGTGTAGTAACGTTAGGCCGCTGTCGCAGGTAAAAACAGGCCGAAGCTCTTCGTCGTGCTCCTCTTCCTCAGTGAGCTCCGGCCCTACTAGTCTCTCCACACTACATTTCTTTTTTTTCTGCGGCCCACAATTTTCACAGCTTCCCATTGGACGCGGTCCTGTCGATATGGCATTGTGCTGCGCTGTGATTGGCTGGGAGCTGCACACCCGCTGCCCAGTGGCCGACGCCCACAAGAGTCCCGAGCTCAGCAAAACAAGAACATCCAGGACGAGTTCAGGGAACAAAATAATCATGCAGTAATAGGCACAATAGTAGCACCTGGACCCAGGACACACACACACACACACACACACACGCACACACACACACACACACACACACACACACACACACACACCTCTTAAGTGTCTCTTCATGCAGACAGTAGACAGGCAGCAGTCAGGAGGATTACCTGTCCATTCACACACATCAGCAACATCTGACTGTTAATCTGCAGTGTGTGTGTGTGTGTGTGTGTGTGTGTGTGTGTGTGAGTGAGTGTGTGTGTGTGTGTGTGGTGCCTCAGGACTGCCAGGGGCCTCTGTCTGTCTCTATAGAGCCCCTCTGTTTCCTAAACATTGATTTTAGGCTGATTAGCTCTAATGACCAAAGACACACACACACACACACACACACACACACACACACACACACACACACACACACACACACAGAGTCTTGCTGGGACCTGTCCTGGTCTCTGCAGTAACAGGAGGCCTGGAGGAGCGGCGCTGTGGTTTCTCCTCCACCGATCACGTCCACGATCAATACTGACAACATCCATCAATCACCTGATCAGCTGATCAGCCTCCAGCCTGAACCGATGAAGAACTCTCTCCTCCTCCTCCTCCTCCTCCTCTCCTTGTTCTTCTTCATCTTCTTCCTCTTTAAACCTCCCCTCCTCTTCTTCTCTTTCTGTAAAACACGTCTTATAAAATTCTTTCTTCTGTAATCCTCTCCTCCTCCTCCTCCTCCTCCTCCTCCTCTTCCTCCTCCTCCTCCTCTTCCTCCTCTTCCTCCTCCTCCTCCTCTCCTCTTCCTCCTCTTCCTCCTCCTCCTCTTCCTCATCTCCTCCTTATGAAACAGCAGATTAATCCTCAGTGCTGATTGGAAGGATACATTTGGTGAAATGTAGCAGGATAAACGGCGTCTATTGTTGCAAACAAAGCGGAGCTCCGTTGCCATGGTTACAGAGTATCAACAATGTATCAGAGAGGCTCTTGGCGGCTTAATTTTTTTTCAGTAAAGATGTGTGTGTGTGTGTGTGTGTGTGTGTGTGTTGTGGTCACACAGCTGGAGGCTCATGTGGAGACACACACACACACACACACACACACACACACACACACACACACACACACACACACACACACCTGGTCTGGCTTTAATCCTTTGAAACCTGGAAGTCTCCACAGATTTCTGTTTAAAAGATGAGAAAAAGGGCAACGAGCATCGTAACAAAAGCAGGAAAAAGAAAGAAAAGAAAAGTAAAAAAAAAAAAAACATTTTGATCATTTTCTCTCTTTCTTTCTCTCTCTCTCCCTCTCTGTATCTCTATTTTATTATTTTTTTTTTTTAATTTTGACAGAGGGTGAATTTGTGTTTTCTCTGGTTTGTGATGTTGCTGCTGTTAATCTGACACACTGACATGCCTTGTGTGTGTGTGTGTGTGTGTGTGTGTGTGTGTGTGTGTGTGTGTGTGTGTGTGTGTGTGCAGGTTGGTAGATGACCGTTGTGTGGTGGAACCGACGGCGGGAGACCTGGAGAACCCCCCCAAGAAGTTCAGAGGTAGGATCAGACCTGTGTGTGTGTGTGTGTGTGTGTGTGTGCTCTGATTTCCAACACTGACCAACACACACAACAACTTGAGAAAAGAGCACACACAACTTTGTCTGATGATGTCGGTGCCCCAGTATAGTTTTAGAGTTTTCAGGCCTCGTGTGTGTGTGTGTGTGTGTGTGTGTGTGTGTGTGTGTTGACATACATGCAGTGTGTGATGTGCGTCCAGTGTGGCTCATCAGAGACCGCTGGCAGAGAGAGTTTTCCACTGGCCGCTCTCTGAGGAGGTGTCACACACACACACACACACACACACACACCATCTGCTGTGTGCTGAGTGGAGCGATGTGTCCTGTGAGAAGCTCAACAGTCCAACTAGTTTTAAAGTGGAGCAGAGTGATTGACAGGTCAGCAGAGAGCAGGCCCCGCCCCCCCAGCCAACTCCACCGGGTGTCCTGGAAAAAACCTGGAAATCCTGGAAGGTTCTGGATGAATTTTTGGATCTAGTCATGAAGAACACCTGGGAAATTCAAAAACTGGTAGGAAAGTCGTGGAAAGAACCGCGAGGTCCTGGAGAACTGAACGGTGCGTTTGGTTTCAGCGCCCAGACGTCGTTTTTTGGGCGTTTTGCAGCGTCTCGTGTTTGGAAGAAAGAAAAACAGATCGACCCTTACATCGATTTTTCTACCTCGTCTTCTCCTTCTTCTCTCTTTTCCACCTATAAAACTCTCCTCCTCCTCTTCCTCTTCCTCCTCTTCTTCCTAAAAAACTTCCCTTCTTCCTCTCCTCCATATAAAACTCTCCTCTTCTTCTTCTCTTCCTGTAAAACGCTCACAGTAATGGAACGTGTTAGTGTTCCTAAACTCAGTGACGACATCAGACGTTCTGTTGTTCCTTCATTAAAGAGCAGACAGGAACGTGCTGAGGACGGGGGGTTTGTGACCTCTGACGTTCTGCTGTCAGCGGGCGGGAACGTGGCGACGCAGCTCGGGTCGAGGCGAGCAGGAACCCATCAGGAACCCATCAGGAACCCATCAGGAACGTGACGAGGAGTGGAACAAAGTATTTTCCACAGGGAGAAACTCAGTAAAATAATGCAGTACCGATCAAGAACCCATCAGGAACCAATCAGGAACCCATCAGGAACGTGGCGACGCAGCTCGGGTCGAGGCGAGCAGGAACCCATCGGGAACCCATCAGGAACCCATCAGGAACCCATCAGGAACATGATGAGGAGTGGAACAAAGTATTTTCCACAGGGAGAAACTCCCTGTGGAAAATAATGCAGTACCCATCAGGAACCCATCAGGAACCCATCAGGAAACCATCAGGAACTCATCAGGAACCCATCAGGAAACCATCAGGAACCCATCAGGAACGTGGCGACGCAGCTCGGGTCAAGGCGACGCAGGAACCCATCAGGAACGTGACGAGGAGTGGAACAAAGTATTTTCCACAGGGAGGAACTCAGTAAAGTAACGCAGTACTTTGTTTAAAAAGTAACCGGCAGTGTGTAGCACATCACTGGAGGTCACATGCAGACGTTCAGTAAAGTGTGGAAAACATCTAAAAGGACAGATTTGTTTGTGAGGAGTGAAAGGCGTGTCTCATTACAGAGCGTGTTAAAGTTAATGTGGTGCATCAAATAAAAGCCTCATTAGCAGCTGATAAGCCTGATAATTATGACAATATCAGAGGAGAACACAGTAAACACAGAGTGTAAAAGGTTGAATACTTTATGGATCAACAGCAGAGCCAATCACATTATCAGCTTGATTATGTTGATTATAATGTGCTTGGAAAAAGCTGCTAGCTGGTCTGATTTTTTTTTTTTTTTTTTTTTCTGTTTCCAGACAGACTTAGGACTGTTTTTGCTTTGTTTTTGATTCTGTGTCATGATGATTTAAAAAAAAAAAAAAAAATAAAAAAAAACCCCACAAGACGGCGTTTGAATTGGCTTCCCACACCCACGGCCTGATTTCCATCCACATTTACATTTTTCATTTTCATCACGTTTCACAGACGGTGACACACACACACACACACACACACACACACACACACACACACACATTACACGCCGCGTCCTCGTCTTTTTTACATCGTCATGAAACAAAACCAAACGTCTGTCTCATATTTTTGCGCCGGCTCTGTTGACTTTTGCGTATTTGTCTGCTGTCAACAGACTGTAAAAACAGGCGGAAAGAGAACAAAACAGCACACACTGTGTTTTTCAGTGTGTGTGTGTGTGTGTGTGTGTGTGTGTGTGTGTGTGCCAGAGAGAGTTAAACGTCATTTCCCTAAATCAAGATGTATTTAAGCCTTAATGTCCATTTAGATTTCTCCAGTACAATAGAGAGTGATTACACACAGGTAAATGATGTTTACCTAAAGCACACACACACACACACACACACACACACACAGGAGAAGTCAATCGAGAAACAGTTTCATGTTCTCTGAAAACCAGGATCTGCCCGGAGGAGAGAGAGAGAGTCAATATTGACCTCTCCCTCTCTCTCTCTCTCTCTCTCTCTCTCTCTCTCTACATAAATAAAGGGGGAATAAAGAGAAACACCTGATGACAATAACAGTAAAGTACATTCAAGTGAACGATGATGAAGAAATAAAATGCATCATGTGTTCTGTACTGTACAATACTGCATTATTACATTACTTTATTACATTATTACATTAGTGCATCAGTACATTAGTACTGCAGACCGACCTGTATGTGTGTAGCTTATTGACCTCGTTGCATAGCAGGAACTGTCTCACACACACACACACACACACACACACTGCTAAGGTGCCCTTGTGCAAGGCACCTTCAACACAATCAAAGAAATGACCTCACATGACCTCTACTTCCTGTGAAACTGTGACATCATCCTGCACTAGATTCAAATTTCAACCAATAAAACAGTTCCTATGGGTAGCATCTCCTGTTAGCTTAGCATAAAGACTTGAAGTCTATGTGAGTCGTTAGCCTGGCTCCTTCCAGCAGCTCTGAAGCTGAAGCTGATTTACACAGTGGATCATGTGGATCTGAAATACATGTCTTATTTTTATTTATCTTATTTTTTTTAATCTTGTTTTTTATCATATTTTAGCACTGATGGTGTTTTATTAAATTTATTTTATTTTTTATCTTATTTTTATCCTATTTTGTATTTTGCCACTTCTGGTGTTTTTCTTTTTTAATTTATTTTATTTGTTATTTTATTATTCTATTTTTATTCTATTATGTCATGTCTGTTTTTCTTTTTAATTTATCTTATTTTTAATGCTGTTTTTATCCTATTTTGGCAGTTCTGGTATTTTTTTAAAAAACTTATCTTTTTTTAAATTTTATATTTATGTTTTTTTGCACTTTTGGTGCTTTTTTTAAAATCATATTTTTAGCCACTTTTAGGATTAAAAGGGTTAGGGTTATAAAAAAAAAAAAAGGACCATTTCAAGTTTCTTTACATGTTAGAGTTTATTATTATAGATTAAATATCACTGATTCTTGGGAATTTGGATAAAACAGGTTTTAATTTTGAAAAAAAAAAGTGTGTTAAATTACAAAATCTGAAGGTATATCATTATAGGCCAAGGTCTTGGCTGTTCAGCAATGTACCGGTGCAACCTCCTCATTTTGCATTTTTTTCATAAAATAGGTTTTTCCAGTTATTAGGCTACTTTGTTTTTGTCAACACCGTCACCGTAATGTTTTTTTTTTTTATTTGAAAAACATATTTTTGCATTAAAGAGACTATTACTTTAATAATTCAACAGCACCAAAGAAACATATTGTAAGCATATTCATTTAAAACCAATATAACTGCCTCTGACGGTGGTGACACTAATCTGACGGTGGTGACGCCTCATTAAAACATACATTTCCAAAATTTATACCACTCAAGTCAATGGCTTCTTGCTTAACAACTTTATTTAACTATTTGGTACAAAAAATAAGAATCCTGAGCTCTGTTATAAGCATTTTTCAGACTTCAGTCATCACCGTCACACAGAAAACCTGACGGTGGTGACGTCTGACGGTGGAGACAAAAACCTGCTCTTTCACATGATCAGCATGAGTTGTTCACATTAGCCAGCTTGTTTTCGCCCTGTTGCTACCTGCATCAGACCTCTTCTTAAAAAGTATACATTTATTCCATAATCTAATTTAATATTTTTTATACAGAAGTGACAGTGTTGACAATTTATGGTTGTGACAGTAGCAGTGTCCAAAAATATGAAGAGATTTAAGAGAAAATAGCAAACTTCCAGGAGCCTGAGCGGTCTTGAAGCATGCAGTAGAGCTGAAGGTTTGAAAAGGGCTCCTCAGGAATGTAATTGACCTTGTAGGTTTTTTATTATTATTTTTTAAATAAATATCTGACGGTGGTGACGAATATCTGGGACACATTTTGAGCAACCACAAAATAATAGTAAATATTGTTCAAAACCCATCGTTTGTAGTTTTTAATACATATTATGATGTACTATGATGTATGTGGTAAAGATATTATTCAGTGAAATTATTACTTTTTGTTGTTTTAATCAACAACTGGTTTTGTAGGCCATGGGCCAACATATAATCATTAAATTAATACAAATTAAAAATAAACCTATAAAAGAACCTTACAAATGTGCAAAGGACCCCCTGATTATGCCCTTGATTCGTTTTATTCATTAAATTGTTGTACATTTCCAGCAGAAATAGCATTTTTCTTAGTGGGACATGATGTATCCAAATTCTCAAGAATCAGTGATATTATAGATCAGGAACCTCAAACTGAAAGCAGGTTGAGGCTGTGTGACTGTGTTGCTGATATTTTATTTTTGTGTGAAGCACATCAAACCCCCCGTGGCTGAAATGGGCTTCATAAATAAAGTCGCCTCGCCTCGCTCCACTTTGAGCGGCACCGGGGACGATGACATCACTTCCTGTGGACTGTAAATAATCCGAGTGGAAACAGAGACAGCTGGTGTGAGGGCGTCGGGGGGGGGGAACAACACGTCTGACCTGCAGCACGCCGCACAAGTGCATGCTGGGTAGCTGGACGAAGGCACTGATGATGTTGAATTCCTTTGGTGCTGAAAAAATGCAGCAGGAAGTCACACGGAGAGACGAGGCTCTGAGCCACAGCCTTTATCTTCTCTGTGTTGGTTTTCCCAGCCCAGTTCCTCCTGAGCAAAGCAAAAAAAAAAAAAAAAAAAAAAGTGATAAAGCCGTCATGTGGTCAGAGGGTCGGTCCAGTTGGTCCTGACCAGCTGAGCCTCCTGTGGTCAGAGGGTCAGTCCAGTTGGTCCTGACCAGTTGAGCCTCCTGTGGTCAGAGGGTCAGTCCAGCTGGTCCAGTTGAGCCTCCTGTGGTCAGAGGGTCGGTCCAGCTGGTCCTGACCAGTTGAGCCTCCTGTGGTCAGAGGGTCGGTCCAGCTGGTCCTGACCAGTTGAGCCTCCTGTGGTCAGAGGGTCAGTCCAGCTGGTCCTGACCAGTTGAGCCTCCTGTGGTCAGAGGGTCAGTCCAGCTCCATCAGGGTGAACCAACAACCTGATGCTGAGCAGATTCTCTTGTTTGTGTTCCTGCTTCTTCTTCTCTTCTTCCTCCTTGTTTCCAGCTTCAGCCACTGATCCACTTTCTGGATTGGTTTGGTCTCAGAGTGAACAAACGTCCTCGCTCCACGACCACGGCAGCAGATTGAAACCACACACACACATCTGACACCTTCAGGAACCCAGAGGGAGACCTGAGGAGAACATGTGACTTATGAAAACTCACATTTACGTTTTTATTCAAATTTTTAACTTTGCATGACTGATACTGTTTAAATTAAAACTCTTCAAAAAAATCTCACGTACTACTGTGCCCCCCTGCAGTACTCCAATGTACCACTAGGGGGACACAGAACCCCATTTGAGAATAAACTAGTTTAGCCTGCTCTGGTCTGGATCTGGTTTGGATCTGGATTTGGATCTGGTCTGGATCTGGTCTGGTCTGGATCTGGATCTGGTCTGGATCTGGATCTGGTCTGGATCTGGATCTGGATCTGGATCTGGTCTGGTCTGGACCTGGTCTGGATCTGGATCTGGTCTGGATCTGGATCTGGTCTGGATCTGGATCTGGATCTGGATCTGGATCTGGTCTGGGTCTGGGTCTGGATCTGGTCTGGATCTGGTCTGGTCTGGTCTGGTCTGGTCTGGTCTGGATCTGGATCTGGATTTGGATCTGGTCTGGATCTGATCTGGTCTGGTCTGGTCTGGATCTGGTCTGGTCTGGTCTGGTCTAGTCTGGATCTGGATCTGGTCTGGTCTGGTCTGGATCTGGATCTGGATCTGGTCTGGTCTGGATCTGGTCTGGTCTGGTCTGGTCTAGTCTGGATCTGGATCTGGTCTGGTCTGGTCTGGTCTGGTCTGGTCTGGTCTGGATCTGATCTGGTCTGGTCTGGTCTGGATCTGGTCTGGTCTGGTCTGGTCTGGTCTGGATCTGATCTGGATCTGGTCTGGTCTGGTCTGGTCTGGTCTGGATCTGGATCTGGTCTGGATCTGGTCTGATCTGGTCTGATCTGGTCTGGATCTGGTCTGATCTGGATCTGGATCTGATCTGGTCTGGATCTGATCTGGTCTGGTCTGGTCTGGTCTGGTCTGGATCTGATCTGGTCTGGATCTGATCTGGTCTGGTCTGGTCTGATCTGGTCTGATCTGGTCTGGATCTGATCTGGTCTCCTGTAGTCTGGTCTGGCTCAGTTGGGTGTGGTGGGAACACTGTGATATCTCTGGCAGTGTTTTTCTAGTAGGGCAGGGTCGAGTGTCTGTGTTGACACACACACACACACTCAAACACACACTCACACTCACACACCCACGCGCGCGCACACACACACACACACACACACACACACACTGTGCCTGCATGCTGTTCAGTCACTCTGAGGGAATTATTAATCAGCTGATAGCAGGAAGACGCTGCAGGAAGGAGGATGACCATATTTGGTCATTTGGGAAATTTAAATGAGCTGCAGATCCTCTCAGTGTACAGCATGAACACACACACACACACACACACACACACACACACACACATGCTTCTCCAGTTTGGAACCAAAACAGCCAATTAGCTTCATCTCGTCAGTCCACTGACCAATCACAACCCTGGAACTAACCACTCTGACCAATCACAGCCGTCCAATCAAATCCTTGTTTTGTTTTCTACTCTGTTCTGTTTATAATGTTTATAATCACATCACATTATTTTATTGAACATTTGTAGTTGCATGTCATCCAGTTATCTAACCTGCAATTTTTCCTCTCCTTGTCTCCTCTCCTCTTCTTGTCTCCTCTCCTTGTCTTGTCTCCTCTCCTTGTCTCCTCTCCTCATCCCCTCTCCTTGTCTCCTCTTCTCATCCCCCCTCCTTGTTGCTTCTCCTCATCCCCTCCTCATCTCCTTGTCTCCACTCCTCATCTCCTTGTCTCCTCTCCTTGTGCCCTTATCTACTTGTCTCCTCTCCTTGCCACCTCTCCTTATCTCATTGTCTGCTGTCCTTGTCCTCTCTCTTCCTCTCCTCTCCTTGTGTCCTTGTCTCCTCTTCTTGTGTCCTTGTCTCCGTGTCTCTTTTCCTTTCTCCTCTACATGTCACTTTGCCTTGTCTCCTTGTCTCCTTTTCGCCTCTCTTTTTCTATTCTCCTCCTCCACTTTCCTTGTCTCCTTTCCTTGCCCCCTCTCCTGGTCTCCTTGTCTCCTCATTGTCTCTTTTTCTCCTCTCCTCCTCTCCTCTCCTTGTCTTCTCTCCTTTTCTCCTCTCTTTTTCTATTCTCCTCCTCCCCTCTTGTTGTCTCCTTGTCTCCTCTCGTTGTCTCCTTGCCTCCTTGCCTCCTTGCCTCCTCCTCCCTCAGACTGTCTGTTTAAA
Source organism: Myripristis murdjan (assembly GCF_902150065.1). Classification (NCBI taxonomy): domain Eukaryota; kingdom Metazoa; phylum Chordata; class Actinopteri; order Holocentriformes; family Holocentridae; genus Myripristis; species Myripristis murdjan. The sequence goes on from NC_043986.1 coordinate 2,896,836, forward strand.
GTTTGTCCGATGAGTCGATACTCGGCACAGAAACAGTTCTGGAAAGCCAAACAGGCCAAACATGAGAAGGACAAGATCGCTGATGTGGTGCTGCTGCAGAAACTACAGGTGACACACACACACACACACACACACACACACACTCACACACACACACAGAGCCACAACTGCTACTACTGCATTAAAATCTGGTGTAGAAGCTCAGTGAATTATGCATCTTTAAGTGGTGTGTGTGTGTGTGTGTGTGTGTGTGTGTGTGTGTGTGTGTGTGTGTGTGTGTCCTGCAGCATGCCTCCAACCTGGAGCAGAAGCAGAACGAGACAGAGAACAAGAAGGTGCATGGAGACGTGGTGAAGTACGGCACCGTCATCCAGGTCAGTCATTATCATCATCATTAACATAACTAATGAGCTGTGGCTCCGCCCCCTCCTGCCCCTGCAGAGGAACACCTGCACGCCCCGTCACCACGGCAACGCACACAGTCTGCATGACTGGGTGTTATCTGGAGTTCAACCTTTTACCCTGTATGACACACACACACACACACACACACACACACACACACACACACATGCGCGCGCGCACACACACACACACACACAGACCTTTCACACACTGTATACTCGCATCTTATTCACACACACACACACACACACACACACACACACACTCACTCCCACTGTAACTTTTTGCTTTGGTCTGTATCAACATGTCGCTATCTGTTCATGTCAATATTGACCTAGACACACACACACACACATTCACGCACACACACACACACACACACACACACACACACACACACTGTCAGACCGGGTGTGGTCTCTTCCGATAGAAAGTGACTCAGTGTCATTATCTTTCAGTTCTTTTGGTGAGTGTGTGTGTGTGTGTGTGTGTGTGTGTGTGTGTGTGGAATTTGCTTATGGTCACCTGAAAATGTAGTTGTATGGAATTGAAATTGTAATGCAGAAGATTAATAAACTGCAATGTTTTACACACACACACACACACACACACACACACACACACACGTTGTGTTGTCATACAGGGGCTCCATAAGTCTCTTTACAATTTGACACGTTTATTACAAAAGCAAATGAATGGACAGATCTGTGGAGATAAGATAGATAGATAGATAGATAGATAGATAGATAGATAGATAGATAGATATACTTTATTGATCCCAACCAGGGAAATTCTGGTTATTACAGAATGAGGAGTAGATAGTGAAGGTTTTTTTTTTTTTTTTTGGCCTCATTTAATCCACCTCTATATGGGGAACATTAGCTGCATGAAGCTCATCGAGATGAGACGCTTCATCAGTGGTGGCGATGACATCAGTGACCTTTAGCCTCAGGTGGTTGACGTCCCGTATCTTTGTTCTATACTCCATACCTTTAACAGAACTTAACCTGAGTCTGGGTGTCCGATTTTGTTTCAGTAAACCACGACACACACACTGTGCCTTTTCTTGAGGAGTCGCCATTTTTTTAGGGGTTTATTTAACATAAACCTGTTTCATCAGCAGGGCGCCTGAAATACACAAATGCAGTGTGATTAAAAACTCTGATAACAACAAATCTGATGAACATATCTCATCAGTTGCTTTTGTAATAGATTTTTTAAATTGTAAAGAGACTTTATGGACGCCCTGTGTTGTTATGATGTTATGTCGTGTGTTATCCTGAATGTCTGTGTGTGTTAAAAAAAAAAACATGTTTTTTTCCGTACAGCAACTTTGCACATTTTTTACTAATTTTCCAGTAAGTTTTATTGTTCCGGTGACTCCAGTAACCCCCCCGCCCCCCACCCAACTCTGACCTTAACTTTAAATTTCCCCTGAAGTCTCTTCAGAGTCAGCAGGAACCCGCTCTTTTGTTTTACGGCTGCAGAGTCACATCACATAGAACAGATCTACATGTGTCATCATTTCCGACACGTTTCCCTCGAATTCAGCAGCTCATGTTTTGGATCTTTGGAATTTCAGAATAAAGGTTCATTTAGGGACAAAATCCTGGAAGTCTTGATTCGAAGAAGACTCGGGAGGCTTCTTCAGGAGAACTTATTTTGTACAATAAAATGAATATTCTGTGGGTTTCAGCGAAGCTCAGCTGTGCAGCGAGCATTTACAGATAGAAGAGATTACACACAGGAACCTGATGATCTCAGTGATGGATCTCTCTCTCTCTCTCTCTCTCTCTGTCTCTCTCTCTCTCTCTCTCTCTCTCTCTCAGCTGCTCCATATGAAGAGTAATAAATATCTGACGGTGAACAAGCGGCTGCCGGCGCTGCTGGAGAAGAACGCCATGCGAGTGACTCTGGACGGGACGGGGAACGAGGGCTCCTGGCTCTTCATACAGCCCTTCTGGAAGCTGCGTGCCAACGGAGACAATGTAATGCACCACATGTGTGTGTGTGTGTGTGTGTGTGTGTGTGTGACCTGCTTAGACCTATGCACATACACACACGAATCCCAAGTTACTGTTACTGTTTGCTTTAAGGGAAGAAAAATGGTGATGTTGTTCGTATCACCTGTGCGTTTTTAATCGTCACTTTTGCGTGAGCACATCGATGATCTGTGACTCCCATGTGAGCCAACACGTGGCCTCAGGTCCTCAGGTCGGTCCCTTTTAGAGATTCCTGGATCTAGGTTGACGCCTGAAGGTCCCGTCGTTCTGGACGGACCTGCCGGGGGAGATCAGGCCAGCCACACCTCTCCCCTCTTTTAAATTCACATTTTTTTTTTAAATATGATCTCCAACAGTACTCCAACATACCACTAGGGGGATGCAGACCCCATCTGAGAACCACTGCTCCATTGTAATATTTTAATATTTTACTATTTTGTTTTTATTTTATTGCCACTATAATGCATTCTGCCTTTTATTTTTCTGTTTATGTTTTGAAAGCTGCCATATCATAATCATTATTATCCATAGTAGTACTTGTAGTAGTGGTATTAGTAGTAATAGTATAGAAGCAGCAGACGTAGCAGTAACAGTAGAGCCAGAGTGAAAAAAGTTCTCCAATCCTTCTCTTCAGTAAACGTACCAACAGCATAATGGGGAAAAGTAGCTTCATTTCAAAGTAAAAGTCCTGTCCTGTCCCGTTCCTTCAGTAAAGCACAACCGTATTTTCTTCCAGGTGTCTCAGTATGAAAAGTAAAAGTAGTTCATTGTGAGGAGCTGCTTCCTTTCAGAGAGTTAAATGAGCCTGGAGCTGCAGATCCTGTTGGCTGGTTTCCTCTCAGCAGCAGCTCGTCTGAGGTGGAAAAGCACCAGGTCTCCCTCTCTGGGTGGCAGCAGCAGCAGCCATACGTGACATTCCTGCTAAGAAAATGATCTTTCCAGGTGGTGGTTGGAGACAAAGTCATCCTGAATCCGGTGAACGCCGGCCAGCCGCTCCACGCCTCCAACTACGAGCTGACTGACCACCCGGGCTGCAAGGAGGTGAGCCGGACTCCCCAAACAGCAGGAAATATACCATATACCACAGATACTAATATAAATATTATTATTACACTTATTTATCAGTTTGTTGATGTGAGATTATTACTGATGTTCTGTTCCTTCAGGGCAGCAGGAGGCAAAATCAACTGTAAAGAAGGAAAAACATCAGAATCCATTCATTTATACTCACTAACTCTCTCTCTCTCTCTCTCTGTGTGTGTGTGTGTGTGTGTGTGTGTGTGTGTGTGTGTGTGTGTGTGTGTGTGTGTGTGTCTCCCTCTGCAGGTGAACTCTGTGAACTGCAACACCAGTTGGAAAATCAACCTGTTCATGATGTTCAGCGACCACAGAGAGGAAGTCCTCAAAGGAGTGAGTCACACGGCTGAAATATGAAAAAAATTTACAATCATTATTATTATTACATCACTCCATGTCACACTGTACAATATACAGCACTATGCAATACTGCACAATTCACTGTACTGTGCAATAGGGCTGGGTGATATGGACAAAATCAAATATCACAGAATTTTTAGCTGGATACCTCGGCATTATTAAAGTTTGGACCATTGATGCTTTTAGAAATGAATATGAGATTTCTGATAAACTATAATCAGTAATGAGGATATGATGACCAAGCAGGTAGAGGTAAATAACAAAACACCTTGAACAGTCTATTAAGTTCTTAAAGCTGCTGCCCGTTTACTGTGCTGCCTCCTTTAAAACCAGGAGAAGACAGAACTCCAAACTTTCACATGATACCTCGTTTTTATCAACATCATTATCAGTATAATATATATCACCCAGCCCTGTTATGTATTATACCACGGTCTGGGTGAATACTCGATTCTGATTGGCTGCAGGGTGTCCGTTAAAAGGTGTTGTAGGACACCTATAAAAAAGTTCCGGTCAAATAGCCTGATTGTTCTAAATTATTGCACTGGCTCAAACGCTAGTTGGTAACCGTGGCAACAGAAACTCAGAACATACGTTAACCTACGTTCACAGTTTATTTATCACAACGGCAAGACAGTAGACAAAACATGAGTGATTTTATAGTTTCCTTTAACCTATTAAAGGTGAATTTGATCATTTTGAAGACTGGGATGCAGCGGAAGAAAATCTCCGTCCTTCAAATGCCACTATGATGGACATGCCAGTATCTCTATCAAATGTCACGATCAACGGCAACGTTGCATTTAATTTTAAATAGTTTGTCGCCTGTCTTTCGGTCTTGCTTACCTAACTTACTTACTTGCTTGATACACATTTAAAGATCAGAGTGAATGGTGGATAATATTTCTTGCAATAAAAACGATTTAGGAAACTATCTGTGGACAAAATTTCGCATCCGGTAAGAGGTGCACTTGCCCTCTGAAATGATACTTTGTATCACGTAACATAACGTTAAGCAATCATCTCACTTCCCTCCACTGATTTGGCCTAATATAACAGCTGCGGCCGGCCGAGCTGCAGGTTCTGTGACCAGAGCCGGTTACCTTGGCAACGCGTCACAACGAGAGATATTAAATAGTCCACTCAGCCGCTTCTTGTGAAAAATGTACGATTTTAACGGTAAAAACAACATTAACATATTAATAAGTGATTTAATATTTCTTTCTTTCTTAAGTGACCATGGTATAAGCAGGATAATGCCCTTCGAGGTGTCCGTTATCAGAAATGAATGGACGACGCAGGCGTGAACCATCCGATGTGAAGCGGCCATTATCCCTTACATATAGTACAACAGGCCTGGATCAGAAATTGATTCAATCAAATTTATGTTGTAAACTGAAAAAAAAACAAAAAAACACTGTTAACACACTGGAAATCATGAGTCCACTCACTGACGGGCAGATTATGGACCAATCAGAGGTTAGGGTTGTTTTCTTCTCACTGAATCAGTGCAGTGTGTGTAGTGTGACTGTGTAGGGTGATGATGCCACTCTGGGACTGATAGGGTGATGATGTCACTACAGACTACAAATCAAACTCCCCCTCTCACCCCTCCCACCCCCCACCCCCCGCAGGGCGACGTGGTGCGTTTGTTCCACGCCGAGCAGGAGAAGTTCCTGACCTGCGACGAGTACAAGAGCAGAATCCACGTTTTCCTCCGAACGACGCTCAGACAGTCTGCGACCTCGGCCACCAGCTCCAACGCCCTGTGGGAGGTCGAGGTACACACACACACACACACACACACACATACAGAGAAAACACACACACAAGAGGTAGTGAACATGTGATGAGATCTCTGTGTGCTGATTGGCCCGTCAGGTTGTCCATCACGACCCGTGTCGAGGGGGGGCGGGCCACTGGAACAGCCTCTACCGCTTCAAACACCTGGCTACTGGCAACTACCTGGCTGCTGAGGTAACCATGGCAACATGGGAGGGACGGAAGGATGGATGGATGGATGAGTGAATTAATAACTCACAACTTAGTCACAACAATCTTGATAATGTACCCATGGCAACACAGGGTGGGTGGATTAAAGAATGAATGAAGGAATGAGTGAATGAAACAAACACCTGGCTACAGAGGTAACCATGGCAACATGTGCTGGATGGATGGATGGATGAAAGAAAGAATGAATGAATTAATGTGGGAATTGAGGAAAGAGCTGGTTGTTGGCATCCTCCTTTATAATGTCATAGCCATGGCAACAGTGGATGGATGGATTAAAAAATGAATGAATGAAACATCTAGGAACTGGAAACTTTTGTTGCGATTGAGGTAACTATGGCAACACTGAAAAATCTGATTCATGGATGTCAAAGATCTTGACAGAACGATGATTTGCGAATCACTTCAAGATTTTAAAACCCTTCATTTTTAGTCGATTCTACCAGCTGATGTTGTTGTTGTTGTTGTTGTTGTTGTTGTTGATGTTGTTGTTGTTGATGTTGTTGTAGGAGAACCCGGGCTATAAGGGGGACAGCCCTGAGCTGTCGTCCTCGGTGAGTCCAACACTTACAGTTTTACTCACAACACACAGCACCAGCTGCTCTGTGCTGTTCTCACTGTCCACATTTTATTTACTTTTGACATTTAGCTGTTACTGCCTGATATGATTATGAAAATTGAATCACACTGGTTTGTACAGAAGGTCTATTTAAAGAGCCGAGGTCAGCTGGACTGTTGGTAGGTTCTTGAAGACGTTCCACTTCTCGTCCAGGAAGCTTCTTCACCTCTGACCGGCTGGTGGGACGTCCCAGCTGTTCAACCTGTGGAGACGTTCTCCAGGTGGTCGGCTCCTCACTGCTCCTCCCTGTTGTGACCATCGTTAGTGTTGTCAGGGTGAATGGTTGAACTTCCTGTGGAGGGCTGACAGACCTCCTCCTCTGCCGAGAGATGGTTTCTCTGTCTGGACATAGATCGCTTCCATCACTCCTCTTTCAAACCATCTGTCCTCCCTCTGCAAGATGTGAACATTTTGGTCCTGCAAGGAGTGGCCCCTTTTCTTTCAGGTGGTAGAGGATCTAGTGCATGCAGTCCAGTGGCATCAACAACCTGGAGAATGCGCCCTTACAGGATAAACAGCTGGGACTCCCCTGCAGTCTGTCAGCATGAAAAAAGTTTCATCACAAGCAGATCTGCTCTGTGCTTGAAGCTTCTAGTTGCAGCTCACATCTCTGCTCTGCTTCTGCCATGAGTTCCTGGTGCAAAAGCAGAATTTGTGCAAGGCAGATATCAGATTTCAGGTGGATCATGTCTGACCGCCGCCTAACAAAAGTCATTCGGCATCGTCCTGACATTACCTATGTGACCACAGTGATTTTACATACATTTAGCTGATGGTTTTATCAATAGTGATTTGTAACCACCTCCCACGTCATCAACAACATGGAGCTCCATCAAACATCAAGTGCCTTGTCCCACAGTAGTTTTTCCTCTGGCTGACCCTGACCTCTTTGACCTGTGTAGATTGACGGTAGTCGTAGCAACAAGCGTAGCCACGGTGAGAGGGTCAAGTACAAGCTGGTGGCAGTGCCTCACGGGAACGACATCGCCTCGCTGTTTGAGCTCGACCCGACCACCCTGCAGAAGACCGACTCGTTCGTGCCACGGTGAGAACATACAGCACCATGCAGTACTGTTAACACGGCCTGATGAACACCAAAAACTACCACACAGAGCCCCAAAGTACCGCAAAGCACATCACAAAGACCTACAACACGCCCGACAGAACCATAAGGCATGTTGCAAAGTTCCACAAAATACCACAACACACCATGAAGACTTAGATATGCATTAAAGTACCACAGCAAACTATAAAGAACTGCAAAATACCACAAAAAATCCTACTTGAGCTTTACAGTACTACTGAAGTGACCGCAGACAATCACAAATCACGATAAAGAACCACAAAGAACTCCACAGAATCACAGACTCAGGGAACTCAAGTAACCTGGTTGCATGAAAACAGACCGGGTCTTTAACCAGCTTTAGCCAACGAGGCTAACTTCATAGCTAACAAGCCTGTGTTTTTGACAACCAACCATCAAACAAAGACTTTGGGGACTAATTAGCTTTATTTTTGACATTTTTAGCTCATTGAGGTACAATATCTGTTAATATTGAAAATATTTTGTGCTTTTTGTTAGAACATATTTAGTTATTATTTTTGAAGACATAAAGTGTAGTACACCACGACTCGTCTTAAACAGAGTTGATGTAACTGGCTTCTGGCCGTCTGTTCTGCAGGAACTCGTACGTTCGCCTCAGACATCTGTGCACCAACACCTGGATCCAGAGCACCAACGTCCCCATCGACATCGAGGAGGAGAGACCCATCAGACTCATGGTCAGTCGGTGTCCCTGTGTGTGAACCTGCAGTCTGTCCGACGTGGACATCAGCTGATCCGTGCATGTGTGTGTGTGTGTGTGTGTGTGTCCTCCTGCAGTTGGGAACGTGTGCCACTAAAGAGGACAAGGAGGCCTTCGCCATCGTCTCCGTTCCCGTGATGGAGATCCGAGATCTGGACTTCGCCAACGACGCCAGCGCCATGCTGAGCACCGTGGTCGACCAGTTCAACCAGGGCTTCATCAGCCAGAACGACCGCCGGTACGACCGCGCGCGTGTGTGTGTGTGTGTCCATGTGTGTGTGTGTGTAGAAATGTCTCCCTGTTAAATGACTTAAAGAACTTTCCGTTGCTTTTGTGGGTTGTATGGACCCACCAAACAACTGTCATGTAAAATGATTGAATAGAGATGACTAAGATGACTTTTATTGTTGTTTAGTTGCTACTTAACATGCTTTAATTTGCTTTTTATCTAGATTGATATATACACAACACATATCATGCACATTATATTCTTTCTGCCTGAGGTTTTCATGGTAGCTGCAAGAACCGGAAGCTTTCTATGTTATTAAATCAGATTATATTTTGTTTTACGGGTAACAGAAAGTATTCTTTCGTTTGCCAGGTTTGCCATTAAGCTGCTGGAGGATCTGGTTTTCTTCGTGGCCGACGTCACCAACAGCGGCCAGCCGGTGCTGGACGTGGGCATGACCAAGGCCAACAGAGAGAGACAGAAACTCATGAGAGAGCAGAACATTCTCAAACAGGTGTGATCCAGCAAACACACCAAGCCCAAAAAATCCTTACCTCTAAGAATGACCTCTAAAGTCTTCTTCAAAGTATCGTCCAGAATGTAAAACCCAGCAAATAGACCAAGCCTGAGACTTTGGCCTCATAGCCTGAGACCAACAAACGGGACATGGAAATACCTGGAAATACCCTGAGCCCTAACATAAACCTCAGACCTATTTGTACTTGACTGTAATCGCTGATCTGTGTGTGTGTGTGTGTGTGTGTGTGTGTGCTGCCCTCAGATCTTCGGCATCCTGAAGGCCCCGTTTAAAGACAAGGGTCCGGAGGGGCCCCTGCTGCGTCTGGAGGAGCTGGCCGACCAGAAGAACGCTCCGTACCAGTACATGCTCCGCCTCTGCTACCGCGTCCTGCGCCACTCGCAGGAGGACTACCGCAAGAACCAGGTGAGGAAGAGGAGCGGCACCGCCAAGACCAATACAGTAGAGAGGCTGATGATGAGGAGGATGAAGGTGGTAGTGATGGTGATGATAGTGACACTGATGATGATGATGATGATGATGATGATGATGATTAGGATGGTGGCAATGACGAAGAAGGTGATAATAGTGATGATGATGATGACACTGATGATGATTAGGATGCCAGCGATGATGATGATGATGATGAAGACGATGATTCAATCTGAAAGATTATTGACAAAATGTCAAAATATAAAGGAAAATGATCAATTCTCTCGGTCTGCCCCCCCGCCACCCACCCACACACACACACTCACCCACACACACACACACACACCCACACACACACACACACACACAGGAGCACATAGCGAAGCAGTTTGGCGTGATGCAGAGTCAGATCGGCTACGACATCCTGGCCGAGGACACCATCACCGCTCTGCTGCACAACAACCGCAAACTGCTGGAGAAACACATCACCAAGACCGAGGTGGAGACCTTCGTCAGCCTCGTCCGCAAGAACCGAGAGCCCAGGTGAGCAGGGAGGAGGAGGAGGGAGGGAGAGAGGGAGGGGAGGAAGAGGAGGAGAAGGAGGCAGGGACTGAGTTTTATAAACTGAAGGAGCAGAAGTGACAAAACAAAACTACACAAGTGCAGCCTGTCATCACTTCTGCACTGGTGTGGGACTTGCTGTTGCTGGTTTCTTATGTATTTGTGTGTGTGTGTGTGTGTGTGTGTGTGTCCCTGCAGGTTCCTGGACTACCTGTCAGATCTGTGTGTATCCAACAATGTGGCGATCCCCGTCACACAGGAGCTGATCTGTAAATGTGTCCTCGAGCCCAAAAACCAGGACATCCTCATCAAAACAGAGTGAGAGACAGACAGACAGACAGACAGACAGGCAGGCAGACAGACAGGCAGACAGGCAGACATACAGACAGACAGATAGATAGGTATTGTATGTTGTTTTTTTTTGTTTTTTTTTTCAGATTAAGCCGAAACAGCGTTAGCTTTGTTAGCATTCCCTGCTGAAATCACTGGGTTCCAGTAGCTGCAAGCTAATTCATTAGAGTCCTGCTGCTTGAGCCCTTCCTCTACCCAAAGTCTGCCTTAAAACAGAATATCATCCAATATTATTTATGCAGGTTCTTCAGAGAGGCATTAAAAACATTAAGGCACAGCTCAGTTATTCATTGAAACTTTGAAAATATTTTGAGAAAAAAAGATTAAAATGATAGATTTACTTGAAAAAACTCAGATAGTCTCTCAGATTACAGTGGTAACGCACAAATTTATGAGGAAAAATGAAAAAAAATTAAAATTCTGAGATTATAAAGTCACAAATTTGCAACAATTCTTCTGTTTTTCACGTTATAATCTCAGAATTTTATGAAATCTCATAGGTTTTTTCTCATAAATCTGTGAGTTTTGTCTTGTAGTTTTAGCACTTTAATGACTTTAATTTTCAGTACAGCAGATATCTGCTCCTACATCATAACATGTCAGCTCTCTTATTGTTTTTCCGTCCCGGCAGGCGTCGCGTCCCCAGAGACACGCACCCCGTCGCCGCTCAGGGAGAATACCTGGGCCTGGACGACTACGGCGAGGAGGACGAGGTACACACACCTGGACATGAAACACAGCAAACACACACCTGAGAGCACGGCAGCGCTTACATGTACCAACTGATGACATACGTTAGACGTTATACAGTTAAATAAGGTTTGATACAGCTCAGTTAACTCCTGATTGACTGAACAGTCGAATATTTCAGCAGCAGGGGGCGTGTGGTCGCCTCCTCCTGCAGAGCCTGGATAGCTCAGTCGGTAGAGCATCAGACTTTTAATCTGAGGGTCCAGGGTTCAAGTCCCTGTTCAGGCGACGAACTTTAACCCTTTCCCCTCAGGGATCAGGGAACTTTCTCAAGACGCAGACAGAGAATCCAGTGTCCCAGTTCAACACACACATTTTCAGTTTCTCATAATGTCAAAAATTTACAGGGTTTTTTTTTTGTCATGAAGAGTTTTTCTTATAAATTTTCCACTTCAATTTCAGAGAATATCCAAGATTTTTCTCTCCTGGATTTGTGACTTTGTAATCTCAGAATTTTAGAGGTTTTTTCTCATGAATGTGTTTTCTCATAAATTTATGACTTTAGAATCTCAAAATTTTCAAGATGTTTTTCTTGTAAATTTGTGTCTTTATAATCTCTGAAGATTTCTCAGAGATTTTTTTAAATAATAAATTTGAGTGAGTTTTTCTCATGAATTTACAACTTTAATCTCAGAAATTTTGAGTTTTTACTCAGAAATTTGTGACTATATATTCAAAGAATTTTCATGTTTTTTTCTCCTATATTTACCACTTAAATCTCAGAGATAGTTTCTCTTAAATTTGCGACTTTCATGTGATGAATTGTCCTCTAAAGTCATATTTTTCACAGCTAGTTGTTGTTATGTCATAAGTTTTCACTGATGAAAACCAGTAATCCTGGTGGCTGTGAATTTCAGGATTAACGCTGACAGACACTGTTTTGGGCTGAGCGGATTATCATCAGATTTTTGGCCCTGCAGAGCCTGGATAGCTCAGTCGGTAGAGCGTCAGACTTTTAATCTGAGGGTCCCGGGTTCAAGTCCCTGTTCAGGCGACGAACTTTAACCCTTTCCCCTCAGAGATCAAGGAACATTCTCAAGACACAGACAGAGAGACAGCTATGGGATTAAGGAATGAAATCATTTTACCTTTCTATGCTAAAATAATCCAGTGTCCCAGTTCAACAAACTCACAATTTCTCATAATCTCAGAATTTTACAGGGTGTTTTTTGTCATAAAGATTTTTTCTTATAAATTTTCCACTTCAATTTCAGAGAATATCCAATATTTTTCTCTCCTGGATTTGTGATTTTGTAATCTCAGAATTTTAGAGGTTTTTTTTTTCTCGTGAATGTGTTTTCTCATAAATTTATGACTTTAGAATCTCAAAATGTTAAAGATTTTTTTTCTTGTCTTCTTTGATAATCTCTGAAGATTTCTCAGAGATTTTTTTAAATCATAAATTTGAGTGAGTTTTTCTCATGAATTTACAACTTTAACCTCAGATATTTTGAGTTTTTACTCAGAAATTTGTGACTTTATATTCAAAGAATTTTCATGTTTTGTCCTCCTATATTTACCACTTAAATCTCAGAGATAGTTTCTCTTAAATTTGCGACTTTCATGTGAAAACTTGTCCTCTAAAGTCATATTTTTCACAGCTAGTTGTTGTTATGTCATAAATTTTCACTGATGAAAACCAGTAATCCTGGTGGCTGTGAATTTCAGGATTAACACTGACAGAAACTGTTTTGGGCCGAGCGGATTATCATCAGATTTTTTGTCCTGCAGAGCCTGGATAGCTCAGTCGGTAGAGCATCAGACTTTTAATCTGAGGGTCCCGGGTTCAAGTCCCTGTTCAGGCGACAAACTTTAACCCTTTCCCCTCAGGGATCAGGGAAATCATCTCATCTTTCTATGCTAAAATAATCCAGTGTCCCAGTTCAACAAAAGGCCCGTTTCCACCGCCGGAACTTCGGGGTAATTTTACGGGGCCGTGGCCGTTGTCGTGTCTCCACCGCCGGAACCACCCTGAAGGAGAGAGTTCAGGAACCTTTACAGGGGCTAAAAAACGGCCCTGCCTCGGGGTAGGGACTCTGGGCGGCCCTGAAAAAACTCCTGGGTTTACTCACGGCGTGATGTGATGTCAACAGAAAGCAGGCGTCCCTAGCAACACGGCCAACTCTACCAAGTTAACGCTAACGTGCTAGCTAACGCTAAAAACACACTTTTAGCAGGCATTTTTAGGGGCACTAACGTTAGCTTTAGCGCACGTTAGCTAACGCTAACAACAGGCTTTTTAACAACACACATTTTGATGCCCCGGTCATGGTCGTGCAGCCGCCCGGTAACTTTACAGGAACCTTCCTCCTCCTCGGCCTCTCAGTGGAGACACGGCAGGTGAGAGGGCCGAGCCAGAGGACGTTCCTGTAGCAGCCCCTGACCCCCAAATACTACCAGGAACATTCTGGTAGAAACGGGCCTAAACAAACTCCCAATTTCTCAAAATCTCAGAATTTTACAGGGTATTTCTTTTTTTTTTGTCATTAAGAGTTTTTCTTATGAATTTTCCACTTAAATTTCAGAGAATATCCAAGATTTTTTTCTCCTAGATTTGTGTTTTTGTAATCTCAGAATTTTAGAGTTTTTTTTTTCTCATAAATGTGTTTTCTCATAAATTCATGACTTTAGAATCACAAAAAGTTAAAGATTTTTTTTCTTGTAAATTTGTGGCTTTTATAATATGAAGATTTCTCAGAGTTTTTTTTTTTTTTTTACCACTTAAATCTCAGAGATAGTTTCTATTAAATTTGCGACTTTCATGTGATAACTTGTCCTCTAAAGTAATATTTTTCACAGCTAGTTGTTGTTATGTCATAAGTTTTCACTGATGAAAACCAGTAATCCTGGTGTTTGTGAATTTCAGGATTAAAGCTGACAGACACTGTTTTGGGCCGAGCGGATTATCATCAGATTTTTTGTCCTGCAGAGCCTGGATAGCTCAGTCGGTAGAGCATCAGACTTTTAATCTGAGGGTCCCGGGTTCAAGTCCCTGTTCAGGTGTCAAACTTTAATCCTTTCCCCTCAGGGATCAGGGAACTTTCTCCAGACGCAGACAGAGAATCCAGTGTCCCAGTTCAACAAACAAATTTGCAATTTCTCATAATGTCAAAAATTTACAGGGTGTTTTTTTTGTCATGAAAAGTTTTTCTTATAAATTTTCGACTTCAATTTCAGAGAATATCCAAGATTTTTCTCTCCTGGATTTGTGTTTTTGTAATCTCAGAATTTTAGAGTTTTTTTTCTCATAAATGTGTTTTCTCATAAATTCATGACTTTAGAATCACAAAAAGTTAAAGATTTTTTTTCTTGTAAATTTGTGGCTTTTATAATATGAAGATTTCTCAGAGTTTTTTTTTTTTTTTTTTTTTTTTTTTTTTACCACTTAAATCTCAGAGATAGTTTCTATTAAATTTGCGACTTTCATGTGATAACTTGTCCTCTAAAGTCATATTTTTTCACAGCTAGTTGTTGTTATGTCATAAGTTTTCACTGATGAAAACCAGTAATCCTGGTGGCTGTGAATTTCAGGATTAACGCTGACAGACACTGTTTTAGGCCGAGCGGATTATCATCAGATTTTTAGTCCTGCAGAGCCTGGATAGCTCAGTCGGTAGAGCATCAGACTTTTAATCTGAGGGTCCCGGGTTCAAGTCCCTGTTCAGGCGACGAACTTTAACCCTTTCCCCTCAGAGATCAAGGAACTTTCTCAAGACGCAGACAGAGAGACAGCTATGTGATTAAGGAATGAAATCATTTTACCTTTCTATGCTAAAATAATCCAGTGTCCCAGTTCAACAAACAAACTCACAATTTCTCATAATCTCAGAATTTTACAGGGTGTTTTTTGTCATAAAGATTTTTTCTTATAAATTTTCCACTTCAATTTCAGAGAATATCCAATATTTTTCTCTCCTGGATTTGTGATTTTGTAATCTCAGAATTTTAGAGTTTTTTTTTTTTTCTCATGAATGTGTTTTCTCATAAATTTATGACTTTAGAACCTCAAAATTTTCAAGATGTTTTTCTTGTAAATTTGTGTCTTTATAATCTCTGAAGATTTCTCAGAGATTTTTTTAAATCATAAATTTGAGTGAGTTTTTCTCATGAATTTACAACTTTAATCTCAGAAATTTTGAGTTTTTACTCAGAAATTTGTGACTATATATTCAAAGAATTTTCATGTTTTGTCCTCCTATATTTACCACTTAAATCTCAGAGATAGTTTCTCTTAAATTTGTGACTTTCATGTGATAACTTGTCCTCTAAAGTCATATTTTTTCACAGCTAGTTGTTGTTATGTCGTAAGTTTTCACTGATGAAAACCAGTAATCCTGGTGGCTGTGAATTTCAGGATTAACACTGACAGACACTGTTTTAGGCCGAGCGGATTATCATCAGATTTTTGGCCCTGCAGAGCCTGGATAGCTCAGTCGGTAGAGCATCAGACTTTTAATCTGAGGGTCCCGGGTTCAAGTCCCTGTTCAGGCGACAAACTTTAACCCTTTCCCCTCAGAGATCAGGGAACTTTCTCCAGACGCAGACAGAGAGACAGTAGCTGGGTTTCCATCCACCTATATTTATTCGCATTTTCAGAAATTGCGAAAAAAAACTTGGATGGAAACGCCAGAAATTCGAAAAAACGGCCGAAAATTCGCAAAAAAGTTTTTACGCTTGGAGGGGGTGGATTTCTCAGCGTATCGATAAAAGAAAATGCGACTTTTTGCTGTGGAAACAGGTTTTGCGAATAAACGATGACTGGACCGGATACCACGTCACACTTCTACACTACAGTCTTATTATTAGTTATTGTTACTATTATTATGAGTCTCTTATTCCTTATTTAGGATGGTTCGGTACGAAGTTAGCGCTGCCAAAATAGTAAGCAGACTTCTTCCAAGAGCCGACAAGTTCAGCAGGAATCTGTCCCTGATCAGCTGTTGAGTGTCAGCTGTGTTTGTTGTTGTTCAGTTGACACACAGACGCTATCTTATAGCGTCATCTCACGGCGCACTCTCTTCTCAATAATCGCAAAACAAAACTAATGGAAAAAGGCATAAATTCGCATTTTCTTTTGCGCATTTTGACAAAATTCGCTAAAAAATTTCGATATATTTGGATGGAAACCCAGCTAGTGATGGGATTAAGGAATGAAATCATCTCATCTTTCTATGCTAAAATAATCCAGTGTCCCAGTTCAACAAAAGGCCCGTTTCCACCGCCGGAACTTCGGGGTAATTTTACGGGGCCGTGGCCGTTGTCGTGTCTCCACCGCCGGAACCACCCTGAAGGAGAGAGTTCAGGAACCTTTACAGGGGCTAAAAAACGGCCCTGCCTTGGGGTAGGGACTCTGGGCGGCCCTGAAAAAACTCCAGGGTTTACTCACAGCGTGATGTGATGTCAACAGAAAGCAGGCGTCCCTAGCAACACGGCCAACTCTACCAAGTTAACGCTAACGTGCTAGCTAACGCTAAAAACACACTTTTAGCAGGCATTTTTAGGGGCACTAACGTTAGCTTTAGCGCACGTTAGCTAACGCTAACAACAGGCTTTTTAACAGCACACATTTTGATGCCCCGGTCATGGTCGTGCAGCCGCCCGGTAACTTTACAGGAACCTTCCTCCTCCTCGGCCTCTCAGTGGAGACACGGCAGGTGAGAGGGCCGAGCCAGAGGACGTTCCTGTAGCAGCCCCTGACCCCCAAATACTACCAGGAACATTCTGGTAGAAACGGGCCTAAACAAACTCCCAATTTCTCAAAATCTCAGAATTTTACAGGGTATTTCTTTTTTTTTTTTTTGTCATAAAGAGTTTTTCTTATGAATTTTCCACTTAAATTTCAGAGAATATCCAAGATTTTTTTCTCCTAGATTTGTGTTTTTGTAATCTCAGAATTTTAGAGTTTTTTTTTCTCATAAATGTGTTTTCTCATAAATTCATGACTTTAGAATCACAAAAAGTTAAAGATTTTTTTTCTTGTAAATTTGTGGCTTTTATAATATGAAGATTTCTCAGAGTTTTTTTTTTTTTTTTACCACTTAAATCTCAGAGATAGTTTCTATTAAATTTGCGACTTTCATGTGATAACTTGTCCTCTAAAGTAATATTTTTCACAGCTAGTTGTTGTTATGTCATAAGTTTTCACTGATGAAAACCAGTAATCCTGGTGTTTGTGAATTTCAGGATTAAAGCTGACAGACACTGTTTTGGGCCGAGCGGATTATCATCAGATTTTTTGTCCTGCAGAGCCTGGATAGCTCAGTCGGTAGAGCATCAGACTTTTAATCTGAGGGTCCCGGGTTCAAGTCCCTGTTCAGGTGTCAAACTTTAATCCTTTCCCCTCAGGGATCAGGGAACTTTCTCCAGACGCAGACAGAGAATCCAGTGTCCCAGTTCAACAAACAAATTTGCAATTTCTCATAATGTCAAAAATTTACAGGGTGTTTTTTTTGTCATGAAAAGTTTTTCTTATAAATTTTCGACTTCAATTTCAGAGAATATCCAAGATTTTTCTCTCCTGGATTTGTGTTTTTGTAATCTCAGAATTTTAGAGTTTTTTTTCTCATAAATGTGTTTTCTCATAAATTCATGACTTTAGAATCACAAAAAGTTAAAGATTTTTTTTCTTGTAAATTTGTGGCTTTTATAATATGAAGATTTCTCAGAGTTTTTTTTTTTTTTTTTTTTTTTTTTTACCACTTAAATCTCAGAGATAGTTTCTATTAAATTTGCGACTTTCATGTGATAACTTGTCCTCTAAAGTCATATTTTTTCACAGCTAGTTGTTGTTATGTCATAAGTTTTCACTGATGAAAACCAGTAATCCTGGTGGCTGTGAATTTCAGGATTAACGCTGACAGACACTGTTTTAGGCCGAGCGGATTATCATCAGATTTTTAGTCCTGCAGAGCCTGGATAGCTCAGTCGGTAGAGCATCAGACTTTTAATCTGAGGGTCCCGGGTTCAAGTCCCTGTTCAGGCGACAAACTTTAACCCTTTCCCCTCAGAGATCAAGGAACTTTCTCAAGACGCAGACAGAGAGACAGCTATGTGATTAAGGAATGAAATCATTTTACCTTTCTATGCTAAAATAATCCAGTGTCCCAGTTCAACAAACAAACTCACAATTTCTCATAATCTCAGAATTTTACAGGGTGTTTTTTGTCATAAAGATTTTTTCTTATAAATTTTCCACTTCAATTTCAGAGAATATCCAATATTTTTCTCTCCTGGATTTGTGATTTTGTAATCTCAGAATTTTAGAGTTTTTTTTTTTTTCTCATGAATGTGTTTTCTCATAAATTTATGACTTTAGAACCTCAAAATTTTCAAGATGTTTTTCTTGTAAATTTGTGTCTTTATAATCTCTGAAGATTTCTCAGAGATTTTTTTAAATCATAAATTTGAGTGAGTTTTTCTCATGAATTTACAACTTTAATCTCAGAAATTTTGAGTTTTTACTCAGAAATTTGTGACTATATATTCAAAGAATTTTCATGTTTTGTCCTCCTATATTTACCACTTAAATCTCAGAGATAGTTTCTCTTAAATTTGTGACTTTCATGTGATAACTTGTCCTCTAAAGTCATATTTTTTCACAGCTAGTTGTTGTTATGTCGTAAGTTTTCACTGATGAAAACCAGTAATCCTGGTGGCTGTGAATTTCAGGATTAACACTGACAGACACTGTTTTAGGCCGAGCGGATTATCATCAGATTTTTGGCCCTGCAGAGCCTGGATAGCTCAGTCGGTAGAGCATCAGACTTTTAATCTGAGGGTCCCGGGTTCAAGTCCCTGTTCAGGCGACAAACTTTAACCCTTTCCCCTCAGAGATCAGGGAACTTTCTCCAGACGCAGACAGAGAGACAGTAGCTGGGTTTCCATCCACCTATATTTATTCGCATTTTCAGAAATTGCGAAAAAAAACTTGGATGGAAACGCCAGAAATTCGAAAAACGGCCGAAAATTCGCAAAAAAGTTTTTACGCTTGGAGGGGGTGGATTTCTCAGCGTATCGATAAAAGAAAATGCGACTTTTTGCTGTGGAAACAGGTTTTGCGAATAAACGATGACTGGACCGGATACCACGTCACACTTCTACACTACAGTCTTATTATTAGTTATTGTTACTATTATTATGAGTCTCTTATTCCTTATTTAGGATGGTTCGGTACGAAGTTAGCGCTGCCAAAATAGTAAGCAGACTTCTTCCAAGAGCCGACAAGTTCAGCAGGAATCTGTCCCTGATCAGCTGTTGAGTGTCAGCTGTGTTTGTTGTTGTTCAGTTGACACACAGACGCTATCTTATAGCGTCATCTCACGGCGCACTCTCTTCTCAATAATCGCAAAACAAAACTAATGGAAACAGGCATAAATTCGCATTTTCTTTTGCGCATTTTGACAAAATTCGCTAAAAAATTTCGATATATTTGGATGGAAACCCAGCTAGTGATGGGATTAAGGAATGAAATCATCTCATCTTTCTATGCTAAAATAATCCAGTGTCCCAGTTCAACAAAAGGCCCGTTTCCACCGCCGGAACTTCGGGGTAATTTTACGGGGCCGTGGCCGTTGTCGTGTCTCCACCGCCGGAACCACCCTGAAGGAGAGAGTTCAGGAACCTTTACAGGGGCTAAAAAACGGCCCTGCCTTGGGGTAGGGACTCTGGGCGGCCCTGAAAAAACTCCAGGGTTTACTCACAGCGTGATGTGATGTCAACAGAAAGCAGGCGTCCCTAGCAACACGGCCAACTCTACCAAGCTAACGCTAACGTGCTAGCTAACGCTAAAAACACACTATTAGCAGGCATTTTTAGGGGCACTAACGTTAGCTTTAGCGGACTTTAGCTAACGCTAACAACAGGCTTTTTAACAGCACACATTTTGATGCCCCGGTCATGGTCGTGCAGCCGCCCGGTAACTTTACAGGAACCTTCCTCCTCCTCGGCCTCTCAGTGGAGACACGGCAGGTGAGAGGGCCGAGCCAGAGGACGTTCCTGTAGCAGCCCCTGACCCCCAAATACTACCAGGAACATTCTGGTAGAAACGGGCCTAAACAAACTCCCAATTTCTCAAAATCTCAGAATTTTACAGGGTATTTCTTTTTTTTTTTTTGTCATAAAGAGTTTTTCTTATGAATTTTCCACTTAAATTTCAGAGAATATCCAAGATTTTTTTCTCCTAGATTTGTGTTTTTGTAATCTCAGAATTTTAGAGTTTTTTTTCTCATAAATGTGTTTTCTCATAAATTCATGACTTTAGAATCACAAAAAGTTAAAGATTTTTTT
Organism: Myripristis murdjan; assembly: GCF_902150065.1. NCBI lineage: Eukaryota > Metazoa > Chordata > Actinopteri > Holocentriformes > Holocentridae > Myripristis > Myripristis murdjan. The sequence goes on from NC_043986.1 coordinate 2,917,240, forward strand.
TCTTGTAAATTTGTGGCTTTTATAATATGAAGATTTCTCAGAGTTTTTTTTTTTGTTTTTTTTTGTTTTTTTACCACTTAAATCTCAGAGATAGTTTCTCTTAAATTTGCGACTTTCATGTGATAACTTGTCCTCTAAAGTAATATTTTTCACAGCTAGTTGTTGTTATGTTGTAAATTTTCACTGATGAAAACCAGTAATCCTGGTGGCTGTGAATTTCAGGATTAACGCTGACAGACACTGTTTTAGGCCGAGCGGATTATCATCAGATTTTTAGTCCTGCAGAGCCTGGATAGCTCAGTCGGTAGAGCATCAGACTTTTAATCTGAGGGTCCCGGGTTCAAGTCCCTGTTCAGGCGTCAAACTTTAACCCTTTCCCCTCAGGGATCAGGGAACTTTCTCCAGACGCAGACAGAGAATCCAGTGTCCCAGTTCAACAAACAAACTTGCAATTTCTCATAATGTCAAAAATTTACAGGGTTTTTTTTTTGTCATGAAGAGTTTTTCTTATAAATTTTCGACTTCAATTTCAGAGAATATCCAAGATTTTTCTCTCCTGGATTTGTGACTTTGTAATCTCAGAATTTTAGAGTTTTTTTTCTCATGAATGTGTTTTCTCATAAATTTATGACTTTAGAACCTCAAAATTTTCAAGATGTTTTTCTTGTAAATTTGTGTCTTTATAATCTCTGAAGATTTCTCAGAGATTTTTTTAAATAATAAATTTGAGTGAGTTTTTCTCATGAATTTACAACTTTAATCTCAGAAATTTTGAGTTTTTACTCAGAAATTTGTGACTATATATTCAAAGAATTTTCATGTTTTGTCCTCCTATATTTACCACTTAAATCTCAGAGATAGTTTCTCTTAAATTTGCGACTTTCATGTGATAACTTGTCCTCTAAAGTCATATTTTTTCACAGCTAGTTGTTGTTATGTTGTAAGTTTTCACTGATGAAAACCAGTAATCCTGGTGGCTGTGAATTTCAGGATTAACGCTGACAGACACTGTTTTAGGCCGAGCGGATTATCATCAGATTTTTAGTCCTGCAGAGCCTGGATAGCTCAGTCGGTAGAGCATCAGACTTTTAATCTGAGGGTCCCGGGTTCAAGTCCCTGTTCAGGCGACAAACTTTAACCCTTTCCCCTCAGAGCTCAGGGAACTTTCTCCAGACGCAGACAGAGAGACAGTGATGGGATTAAGGAATGAAATCATCTCATCTTTCTATGCTAAAATAATCCAGTGTCCCAGTTCAACAAAAGGCCCGTTTCCACCGCCGGAACTTCGGGGTAATTTTACGGGGCCGTGGCCGTTGTCGTGTCTCCACCGCCGGAACCACCCTGAAGGAGAGAGTTCAGGAACCTTTACAGGGGCTAAAAAACGGCCCTGCCTTGGGGTAGGGACTCTGGGCGGCCCTGAAAAAACTCCTGGGTTTACTCACAGCGTGATGTGATGTCAACAGAAAGCAGGCGTCCCTAGCAACACGGCCAACTCTACCAAGTTAACGCTAACGTGCTAGCTAACGCTAAAAACACACTTTTAGCAGGCATTTTTAGGGGCACTAACGTTAGCTTTAGCGGACGTTAGCTAACGCTAACAACAGGCTTTTTAACAACACACATTTTGATGCCCCGGTCATGGTCGTGCAGCCGCCCGGTAACTTTACAGGAACCTTCCTCCTCCTCGGCCTCTCAGTGGAGACACGGCAGGTGAGAGGGCCGAGCCAGAGGACGTTCCTGTAGCAGCCCCTGACCCCCAAATACTACCAGGAACATTCTGGTGGAAACGGGCCTAAACAAACTCCCAATTTCTCAAAATCTCAGAATTTTACAGGGTATTTCTTTTTTTTTTGTCATTAAGAGTTTTTCTTATAAATTTTCCACTTAAATTTCAGAGAATATCCAAGATTTTTTTCTCCTAGATTTGTGTTTTTGTAATCTCAGAATTTTAGAGTTTTTTTTTTTCTCATAAATGTGTTTTCTCATAAATTCATGACTTTAGAATCACAAAAAGTTAAAGATTTTTTTTCTTGTAAATTTGTGGCTTTTATAATATGAAGATTTCTCAGAGTTTTTTTTTTTGTTTTTTTTTTGTTTTTTTACCACTTAAATCTCAGAGATAGTTTCTATTAAATTTGCGACTTTCATGTGATAACTTGTCCTCTAAAGTAATATTTTTCACAGCTAGTTGTTGTTATGTCATAAGTTTTCACTGATGAAAACCAGTAATCCTGGTGGCTGTGAATTTCAGGATTAACGCTGACAGACACTGTTTTAGGCCGAGCGGATTATCATCAGATTTTTAGTCCTGCAGAGCCTGGATAGCTCAGTCGGTAGAGCATCAGACTTTTAATCTGAGGGTCCAGGGTTCAAGTCCCTGTTCAGGCGTCAAATTTTAACCCTTTCCCCTCAGGGATCAGGGAACTTTCTCAAGACGCAGACAGAGAGACAGCTATGGGATTAAGGAATGAAATCATCTCATCTTTCTATGCTAAAATAATCCAGTGTCCCAGTTCAACAAACAAACTCCCAATTTCTCATAATGTCAGATGTCAATGTTTATTTGTGGCATTGCAAATTAACAGTCATGATTTTTACAAAACTCACTTGTTTTATTTTCTCAAACAAATAGTGCAGAACAAGCTGCAAAATAGCTGAAATGTGCTCAATAAGTACAAATGGTGCAAAAGAATTCAAATGCGCAAGTCAATACAAACAAAAGGTGCAAAGTAGTGAAGGTGAAAACTATCGGAATGTGGTTCTACAGCAGGCAGTGAAGCCGGAGGGGCGAAATGCTGGACTTTATGTAGTTTTATTGTTGCTGTTTTTCGCGGGACCCCGGGAAGAGAAGTGACCACTTTCTGGAAGCTAAAGAAAAAGAACATGCAAACCCTCCAGACTGATAATCCTCAAGTTGCTGTCTGTCTAATCTAATCCAGCCCTGTGTTCCAGATCGCATACTTCTACTTTTTACTTCTAGTATGTGCTGCAGCAGCCCTTAAAAATTACGTAGTGTAGTATGCAATATGCATGCGTGTGCATACTATTGGGACACACTACATACATCCGTAGCGCCACATTTGCGATGTGTGTGTTTTGTTGTTGTCCATATGTGGGCGTGGCTTGTGCACGCAGCTCAGTCAGTGCGACGTAACTTCTGTTGCGCCAAGGATTGTGGGTCAGAATGGCCAGAACAGCATGCTGACATGCATACTGCAAAATCTGACCGGATGTAATAGAACATCCTGGTACTCTTGGCATACTGCATCTGACATACTATGTATTGGGACACACTAATTCTTTTTTTTGCATACTAAATAGTATGGTAGTATGAGTATTGGAATGCAGGATAGTTCTTTGTGACTTCCTGTCTTGCCTCACCTCCGGTGTCGTGTCACTTCCTGTAGGTGTGGCTTGTGTGGATGGACAAGACCAACGAGCGTCAGGAGAAGAGCATCAGGCAGCTCGCCCAGGAGGCGAGGCAGGGCAACGCCCACGACGAGAACGTGCTGACCTACTACAGGTACACACACACACACACACACACACACACTGACAGACAGACACACACACACATACACACACAGACCTTCAACAAAACTCTGTTGTTGCTTCATGCAGCTGCTAAATCAACATGCTAATTAGTCAAAATGCTAACAGGATAAAATGTAAAAAAAAAAAAAAAAAAAAAAAACATGAATTTGGACATGTGTATCATGTTCTTTGTCTTTTTCTGTTTGTGTACCTGTATATTTGCATATTTTTACTTACATTGCTTGTGTTTTTTTTTTTTTTTTGTTACCTGCTGAGGGACTACGGATACAAATTAACATTCTTGCTAACTCTAGCGTGTTAACAATATTTTATATAATGTTCATTAATGTGCTCTAAATAAATTAAATATAAAATGAAATAACAATTAAACAAATTAAAACATCATTAAATGAAGTATTATATATATATATATATATATCGTAGGAATAAAAAATATACTGAGTTGAACAAGTTAATACATAAACATGGTAGAGGATTTGCACAAGGGCATCACTATTGCACTTTTCCACTGCTGCTGCATATTATTATGATGACCATATTACTGCAAAAACCATTACAGCGATTCAGAGTTGGATTATGCTGCACAAAAATAAATAATAACAACAATAATGATAACAATAATTTATGGATTTGTAACTTATTGTTTACTTTTCTAGTATTTTCCCTAGCCTTTTTTTTTTTTTTTTTTTTTACTGTTTTTTCTGTATTCAGTCAGAAAAACATCCAAACGCTCAGGTGTGACAGTAGATGTGCAGGTGGTGAGCGGTGTATTAAATGGAGTTATTAACGTGGTGGCGGTGACTGTGTGGCGCCGGCAGGTACCAGCTGAAGCTGTTTGCGCGGATGTGCCTGGACCGGCAGTACCTGGCCATCGACGAGATCTCCAAGCAGCTGGACGTCGAGCTCATCTTCCTCTGCATGATGGACGAGACGCTGCCCTTCGACCTGCGCGCCTCCTTCTGCCGCCTCATGCTGCACGCGCACGTGGACCGCGACCCGCAGGAGCTGGTCACGCCCGTCAAGTTCGCCCGGCTCTGGACCGAGATCCCCACCGCCATCACCATCAAGGAGTCAGTGCACCTTCCACTTTGCAGCAAAAACACAAAACCCTGCACGTTGTTTAGTTCTGTGATTTGTGTGACTCTGTGTGTGTGATTATTGTCATTGTCGATTTATTTATCATCAGTTATTTCATTAATGGATGAATCGCAGCGTTTAAAGGCAGAATGTGCAGGGTGTGTCGACAACATTCACAGTCGGCCACTCCTCCCTGGCTAAGATTATGGTATTTATCAGGGAAAAAAGATATTTTTCACAGCTAGTTTGTGTTATTTTGACAGTTTTCATTGATTTAAAAAAAAAAAAAAAAAAAAAAAAAAAACAGTAATCCTGGTGGCTGTGAATTATGGATTTAACCCTGACAGAGGCTGTGTTTGACTGAGCAGATTATCAGATTATTGTTGCTTCTGCAGAGCCTGGATAGCTCAGTCGGTAGAGCATCAGACTTTTAATCTGAGGGTCCAGGGTTCAAGTCCCTGTTCAGGCGTCAAAATTTAACCCTTTCCCCTCAGAGCTCAGGGAACTTTCTCAAGACGCAGACGGAGAAACAGCTATGGGATTAAGAAGAAACATCATCTTGTGTTTATATGATAAAATAATCCAGTGTTCAGTCTGAGAAACAAACTAAAATTTTTTCTCATAATGTCAGAATTTCACAGTTTTTTTTTTTTTTTTTTTTTTTTTGTCATAAAGAGTTTTTTTTTCATTAATTTACCACTGAAATTTCAGAGAATATTCAAGATTTTTCTCTCCCAGATTTGTGACTTTGTAATCTCAGAATTTTAGAGTTTTTTCTCATAAATGTGTTTTTCTCATGAATTTACAACTTTAATCTCTAATCCTGGTGGCTGTAAATTACAGGATTAACACTGACAGACACTGTTTTGGGCCGAGCGGATTATCATCAGAATTTTTGCTCTGCAGAGCCTGGATAGCTCAGTCGGTAGAGCATCAGACTTTTAATCTGAGGGTCCAGGGTTCAAGTCCCTGTTCAGGCGTCACACTTTAATCCTTTCCGATCAGGGAACTTTCTCAAGACACAGACAGAGCGACAGCTGTGGGATTAAGGAATGAAATCATCTCATCTTTACATGTTAAAATAATCCAGTGTCCCAGTTCAACAAACAAACTCAGAATTTCAGAGGGTTTTTTTTGTTTTTGTTTCATAAATTTACCACCTAAATTTCGGAGAATATTCAACATTTTTCTCTCCTAGATTTGTAACTTCGTAATCTCAGAATTTTAGAGTTTTTTTCATGAATCTGTTTTTCTCATAAATTTATGACTTCATAACCTCAAAATTTTCCACATTTTGTCTTGTAAATTTGTGGCTTATAATCTCAGAGGAATTCTCAGAGTTTTTTTTTTTTTTATCATAAATTTGAGTTTTTCTCATGAATTTGCAACTTTAATCTCAGAATTTTAGAGTTTTTACCCAGAAATTTGTGACTTTATATTCTGAGAATTTTCAAGATTTTTTTTTTCTCATAAATTTACCACTTAAATCTCCAAGATAATTTCTCGTAAATTTGTGACTTTCATGTGGTAAATTGTCCTCTTAAGTCATATTTTTCGCAGCTAGTTGTTGTTATTTTGTAATTTTTCACTGATGAAAACCAGTAATCCTGGTGGCTGTGAATTACAGGATTAACGCTGACAGAAGCTGTTTTTGAACGAGCAGATTATCATCAGATTTTTTCTCCAGCAGAGCCTGGATAGCTCAGTCGGTAGAGCGTCAGACTTTTAATCTGAGGGTCCAGGGTTCAAGTCCCTGTTCAGGCGTCACATTTTAACACTTCCCCTCAGAGATCAGGGAACTTTCTCAAGGAAACTGAATCTGATCAACTAGACTTAGTTATATGTCCAGAAGACATTAGAGGCCCTATCTTACATCAGAGTCCCTAAACCTGTTATTTGGGCATTTAGCACGGCGTAAGAGGCGTTCCCCCGCAAAAGTTGCTATCTTGCACACCTGCCTTTATCCTTAAAACACCTGTGCTTCCTGTTATATTATGCATAGGCGTGTTTTGGGCGTTACGCCAGTTAAACCAATCAGTGTGCCAGGTGCCATTGCCTTTAAGAGCAGGATGCACTATGCCAAATCCACAAACCCTAACCCGTGATGGAGAGAGGAAGGTGGCGATTTAGTACTGTCTCTGCCATTTTCTCAGGGGTTCAGCTGAGGCTAAAGCAAGGTGGCTTTTTATAGGCGAGTTAATTGGGGAGGTGGAGCCGCATGTGCACGCCCACGTGTCCAAGTGGAGGCGCATTGGAGCCGCCTGGGCGCACTCTTGTAAAGGCCCAAATGGGATAGCAGGTGGGTTGGGGACCCGCTATACGCTTTCCCTAAAGTGTGTGGTCAAGATAGCTGCTAATTGCGTAATTCACGGGCAGTGGGTAGTGGCAGTGCGTAGGGCAGTGTGAAAGATAGAGCCCTTGGCCTCTTATCCAAGTCTTCATCCATCTTCATCAGTTCATGCCGTTCATTAGACCAGACTGCTAGTCTAACTAACTGGAGAGGAGCTCAGCTGTTCGACCTCAGTGGGTCTCCCCCCCAAACTCTCTCATGTTGACGGGTGGCGCTCGTTCGCGCTCCATTGAGTTGTAACGAGTGTCCTTACAGTGGTTGGAGACACATGAGGCCAGCTGTGAACGGCCTTGAGCTTTTGGGGCTGAGTTGTTGAATGAAAGGACAATGTTGCAGATGGAAGATAGCTGGTGGCGTAAAAATGGTCATCTTGTGTTTACATGGTAAAATATTCCAGTGTTGATTCAGCTGTGACACAACAGGTCAAACTTTCCTCTCTCTTAATCCACAGGCACAAACTCCTGAGTTTCTGTTTTCTTTGTTTTTCTGGGCAACAAACTGGGTGTGATGCTCCATCTCTTCAATTCATTACCAATTTCATATTCTGTGTTTTTTCTACAGTGCTTATACTAGAGTCCACTGAAGGGAGAAAAAAATTATGGAGCCAGGAGATTATTTTTCTTGTAAATGTGTGACTTTATAATCTCAGAACTTTTGAGGGTTTTCTTTTATCATAAATTTGTGAATCATTCTTATGAATTTACAACTTCAAGCTCAGAATTTCTGATTATTTTGCTCACAAATTTGCGACTTTATAATCTAAAAATTTTCAAGATGTTTTTCACATGAATTTGTGAGGTTTTTCTTGTGATTTTACCGCATAAATCTCAGAGAATATCTGAGATTTTTCTTCTTGTAAATTTCTTACTTTAATCTCATAAATTCTAGTACGCAGTCATATTTTTCACTGCTAGTTTTTGTTATTTTGTTAGTTTTTGCTGACAAAAATGAACCAGTAATCCTGGTGGCTTTGAATTACGGGATTAATGCTGACAGAAGCTATTTTTTACCGCCCCGAGATTATCATCAGATTTTTTGCCCTGCAGAGCCTGGATAGCTCAGTCGGTAGAGCATCAGACTTTTAATCTGAGGGTCCAGGGTTCAAGTCCCTGTTCAGGCGACAAACTTTAACCCTTTCCCCTCAGAGATCAGGGAACTTTCTCAAGACACAGACAGAGAGACAGCTATGGGATTAAGGAATGAAATCATCTCATTTTTTTATGCTAAAATAATCCAGTGTCCCAGTTCAACAAACAAACTCAGAACTTCTCAGATTTTTTCTCAGAATTTCAGAGGGTTTTTTTTGTCATAGTTTTTCTCATAAATTTACCACCTAAATTTCAGAGAATATTTTCAGATTTTTCTCTCCTAGATTTGTGACTTTGTAATCTCAGAATTTTAGAGTTTTTTCTCATGAATCTGTTTTTCTCATAAATTTATGACTTAAAGAAAAAAAACAAAACAAAAAAAAAAACAGTAATCCTGGTGGCTGTGAATTATGGATTTAACCCTGACAGAGGCTGTGTTTGACCGAGCAGATTATCAGATTATTTTTGCTTCAACAGAGCCTGGATAGCTCAGTCGGTAGAGCATCAGACTTTTAATCTGAGGGTCCAGGGTTCAAGTCCCTGTTCAGGCGTCATACTTTAACCCTTTCCCCTCAGGGATCAGGGAATTTACTCAAGACACAGACAGAGAGACAGGTATGAGATTAAGGAATGAAAATTATCTCATTTTTCTATGCTAAAATAATCCAGTTTCCCAGTTCAACAAACAAACAAACAAACAATTTCTCACAATGTTAGAGTTTTACAGGGTGTTTTTTGTCATAAAGAGTTTTCTCATAAAATTTCCACTTAAATTTCAGAGAATATCCAAGATTTTTCTCTTTACATTTGTGACTTTGGAATCTCAGAATTTTAGAGTTTTTTTTTTTCTCATAAATGTCTTTTTCTCATAAATTTATGACTTTAGAACCTCAGAATTTTCAATATTTTTTCTTGTAAATTTGTGGCTTCATAATCTCTGAAGAGTTCTCAGAGAATTTTTTTAAATCATAAATTTGAGTGAGTTTTTCTCATGAATTTACAACTTTAATCTCAGATATAATTTCTCGTTAATTTGCGACTTTCATGTGATAAATTCTCCTTTGCAATCATATTTTTTAGCTAGCAAGCTTTCACTGATGAAAACCAGTAATCCTGGTGGCTGTGAATTACAGGATTAACACTGACAGAGTCTGTGATTGGCCAAGCAGATTATCATCAGATTTTTTCTCCAGCATAGCCTGGATAGCTCAGTCGGTAGAGCATCAGACTTTTAATCTGAGGGTCCAGGGTTCAAGTCCCTGTTCAGGCGACAAACTTTTAACACTTTCTCCTCAGAGATCAGGGAACTTTCTCAAGACGCAGTCAGAGAGACAGCTATGGGATTAAGGAATGAAATCATCTCATCTTTCTATGCTAAAATAATCCAGTGTCCCAGTTCAACAAACAAACTCACAATTTCTCATAATCTCAGAATTTTACAGGGTATTTTTTTTTTTTGCCATAAAGAGTTTTTCTTATAAATTTTCCACTTAAATTTCAGAGAATATCCAAGATTTTTCTCCCCTGGATTTGTGACTTTGTAATCTCAGAATTCTAGAGTTTTTTTGTCTCATAAATGTGTTTTCTCATAAATGTATGACTTTAGAACCTCAAAATGTTAAAGACTTTTTTTTCTTGTAAATTTGTGGCTTTATAATCTCTGAAAATTTCTCAGAGATTTTTTTTAAATCATAAATTTGAGTGAGTTCTTCTGATGAATTTACAACTTTAATCTCAGAGTTTGAGTTTTTTTTCTCGTACATTTACCACTTAAATCTCAGATATAATTTCTCATTAATTTGCGACTTTCATATGATAAATTCTCCTCTGCAGTCATATTTTTCAGCTAGCAAGTTTTCACTGATGAAAACCAGTAATCCTGGTGGCTGTGTATTAAAGGATTAACACTGACAGAGTCTGTGATTGGCCGAGCAGATTATCGTCAGATTTTTTGCCCTCCAGAGCCTGGATAGCTCAGTCAGTAGAGCATCAGACTTTTAATCTGAGGGTCCAGGGTTCAAGTCCCTGTTCAGGCGTCAAACTTTAACCCTTTCCCCTCAGGGATCAGGGAACTTTCTCAAGACGCATACAGAGAGACAGCTGTGGGATTAAGGAATGAAATCATCTCATTTTTCTATGCTAAAATAATCCAGTGTCCCAGTCCAGGGGTTTCTGAGATTTTTTCTCATGACATCAGAATTTTAGAGGGTATTTTGTCAGAAAGAGTTTTTCTCATAAATTTATCACTTAAATTTCAGAGAATATCCAAGATTTGTCTCTCCTAGATTTGTGACTTTGTAATCTCAGAATTTTAGAGTTTTTTTCTCATGAATCTGTTTTTCCTCATAAATTTATGACTTTATAACCTCCAAATTTTCAAGATTTTTTTCTTGTAAATTTGTGGCTTTGTAATCTCAGAAGATTAGTCAGATTTTTTTTTCATAAATGTTTTTTCTCATGAATTTACAACTTTACTCTCAGAATTTTTGAGTTTTTACCCAGAATTTTTTGACTTTATATTCTGAGAATTTTTTAAAGATTTTTTTCTCATAAAAATTTTGTGATAAATTAAATTAAATTTGCGACTTTCATGTGATAACTTGTCCTCTAATGTCATGTTTTCATAGCTAGTTGTTGTTATGTCGTAAGTTTTCACTGATGAAAACCAGTAATCCTGGTGGCTGTGAATTTCAGGATTAACGCTGACAGACACAAACACTTTCCCCTCAGAGATCAGGGAACCTTCTCAAGACGCAGACAGAGAATCCAGTGTCCCAGTTCAACAAACAAATTTTCAATTTCTCATGATGTCAAAAATTTACAGGGTGTTTTTTTGTCATGAACAGTTTTTCTTATAAATTTTCCACTTAAATTTCGGAGAATATCCAAGATTTTTCTCTCCTAGATTTGTGACTTTGTAATCCTGGTTGCTGTGAATTTCAGGATTAACGCTGACAGACACTGTTTTGGGCTGAGCGGATTATCATCAGATTTTTTGTCCTGCAGAGCCTGGATAGCTCAGTCGGTAGAGCATCAGACTTTTAATCTGAGGGTCCCGGGTTCAAGTCCCTGTTCAGGCGTCACACTTTAACGCATTCCCCTCAGAGATCAGAGAACTTTCTCAAGACACAGACAGAGCAACAGCTGTGGGATTAAGAACAAGTTTCATGTCATGTTTACATGCTAAAGAAATACCTATCCCAGTTTTATCTCTTTCTAATATCTGATGCAGAAACTCCTGAACTCTTTCTGTATGTTTCTGTTTGCTTTGTTGTTCAAACTCTTCATCGTCATGAAGAGTCTTCATTTCATTACTAATTTCATGTTCTATGTTTGGGCCCATGTTCTGTTTGTCTTTCTCCCTGATGAATCCTGTTATGTTCATTCTGTATAATCTAATTTAATTTAATGTAATCTAGATGTGATGCTGCAGTAAACAGGTTACATGACTTTTGTAGATGCTCGGTCATAAGTTGGTGATTGCTTGAGACACCATGTGATAATTTTGATTAAAATAACTTGGAGACATCCCCCTTTTCCACCGACGAAGAACCGGCTCTGTTCTGCGCCAAATTTTGGAGTGTTCTTTGCATTTCCACCAAATATGGATTGGCTTCCTAATGGAGAAGTTTGTTCTCAGCTGGTCAAAACGTGGACTGGTTCCTCAGTTTGCACTTTGGTTCCAAGAATCTGGAGCCAAACCAATTCAGTTTTTTTTTTTTTGGCAGAGAAGGCAGGTAACTCTTAACGGTGCAGTCTGTAAAGTTTGTTGTGTTTCTGATCCTCAGTTACGACTCCAACATGGACGACAGCAGAGACAACAAGAAGAACCGTTTCTCCAGCACCATGGCGTTCATGGAGGAGTACCTGAACAACGTGCTGATCGACGAGCTGCCCTTCCACAACGAGGAGAAGAACAAGCTCACGTATGAGGTCGGGCCAAACTCTCCTCTTCTTCTCTTGTTGTGCAGAGGAGGGAGGTTGTTTCCTCTGTTCCTAGAGAATGGCACATTATCCCTCTAAAGCCACTTTTCCATTGTATGCAGCACAACAATGAAGATAGTTATTTATTTTCTTTGCCCTGTCACTCTGGAAGCAAGGAGCTCCAGGGAGTGAGTTTGCAGATGTTTTCACCAGTGATATCAGGGTGGAAGAAGAAGTTGTAGTTGTAGAAAATCAACCAACTTGCTGACAGCTACACGCTGATCCAGAGGACACCTTACAAGGCCCCCTTTGAAAAAAAAAGGCAGTGGGTGTGGCCTGTGAGGAAGTGGGCGTGGCATGACCAGTGTGGGAAGTTAATATGCCGATGTCTGTGTAGGTTCTCAGTCATCCAGATCATGGTTCTTCACATAGAGCTGAATCGAGGTCAGCTGGACTGTTTGTAGATTCTTGAGGACGTTTCACTTCTGATCCAAGAAGCTTCTTCACTTCTGAGGAACTGTTCTTCGGTTCTTGGATGGAGAATGGAAGAAGCTTCTTGGGATTCTTGGATTCTTGGAAACATCTCATCATTAGTTTGTGTTCCTCAGCCCAGAGCAAACCATCAAAGTTTTGGGGTGTTACCCTAACCCATTGAGAAGTTGTGTGGCTTTTTTAGCTATGCCCCGCCCACGGCCACGCCCCCGTTTGACTGAATGGCCCGAAAAGCGAATCATGGTTTCTGTGGCTTCAAACACCAAACATCACACAGACAAGAAAATGATGGGGTACAAATAAAGTAATTACAGGATAATAAAACCAAATTCTGGGGACTTAATAGGTGACAATTTTGTAATAATAATTTAAGTGATTATTATGATGTGACTATCGTTGTATTGATGACAGACCACGAAACATGAATGCAGGGTAATTTCTGGAGGTCTTGTTGCTTGTTACCTAATGGTTGGTTTCCTGTAAAATAAAGTGATGCTTGTTAACCCAAAACTACAAAAGAGTTACACCATAACTACTCAGGAAGTGCCTCATTATTACAAAACTGTAACCTCTTTGTAACCAGAATTTGGTTTTAATACCTCTGTAATTATCCTGTAATTACAAAATAATTACACTGTACATGATTTCAGGCTGTAAAAATAATCCCTGCAAAAAGTTTTACACCCATCACTGACTTGATTGTATTTCCCTCTCTCTCCATCTCTCTCTCTCTCTCTCTCCAGGTGGTGAGTCTTGCTCGCCATCTGATCTACTTTGGTTTCTACAGTTTCTTCGAGCTGCTCCGACTCACCAGGACTCTGCTGGGCATCATCGACTGTATTCCCAACCCCGCTCACACAGGACTGATGTTCCACGACGACGGATCGGGTACGTAACCCGGCTCTGCTCCTGGATGAAAGATGGAATCAAAAATAATAGATTATAAAAATAAATGATGTAAATATTTTCTTTATGGTTTTTTGTTTCCCGTCTCTGCCTCTCGCTGTGTCTCTGAAGGGAAGAACGTGAAGCGCTCGATCCACGGGATGGGCCAGATGATGTCCACCATGGTCCTCAACAGGAAGCAGTCCATATTTGGCGGAGCGGTGGGCCGAGGGGCGGGGCTGGGGGCGGGGCTTGTGCTTGACGGACAGAGAGCCAGTAAAGACAGCATCGACAAGATGGACCTGACGGTGATGGACACCAAGCTGAAGATACTGGAGATACTGCAGGTTCAAATACTAAACAGTAAACTTTATTTAAACTAGATAAGACGCTGAAGACACTACAGGTACATCAAATAAAATACATTTTATTTAAACTAAAACTACTGTCACTATCACAGGTAATTTACTATAATATATCCTTAATCTTTATTAACCCTAGAAAATAAAAGATGTTTCACATACCTGATGAAACTACTAAATTAAACATTATTTAATCTAGACGTGATACGCACTAAAGTAAACTTTATTTAGAATAATGAACCTCCCTGCTCTGTAGCTGCTGGCCCCGCCCACAAGACACGCCCACAAACAGACAGGAAGAGTTCATACTGAACACAGACTGAGAGGAGACTCTGATTAGTTGGAGATTTTGAGCTGAAAAAAGTTTAATATTTCACTTTCATCTGAACTGAACCTTCCTCCTCCTCCTCCTCCTCCTCCTCCTCTTCCTCCTCCTCCTCCTCCTCCTCTTCTTCTTCCTCCCTCTCTTCCTCTTCCTCCTCCTCCTCAGTTCATCCTGAACGTACGTCTGGATTATCGTCTCTCCTTCCTGCTCTCCGTCTTTAAAAAAGAGTTTGTGGATGTTTATCCCATGGCCGACGCCGACGCCACCACCAACATGGAGCAAGCAGGTACACACACACACACACACACACACACACACACAGACACACACAGACACAACAGTGCATGATAAACTTGTATGTTATCCTTTGCCTCATTGCTGCCAGATGTGCCCGTCACCACGGAAACAACAGGTAGAAATCAGATTCATCTGTAATTTGAGAATTTGTAATCTGTGTTACACTAAACTGGTATGAGGTTATGTTATCATCTCATCTCTCTCTCTGTCGTGTAAGAGGACATTTTTTTTCCCAAAATACACACTACAGTGTGTGATAAAAGTGTGTATTATTCTTTGCCCTGTTGCTATCAGACGACCCCGTCACCACGGAAACAACAGGTAGAAAGCAGATTAATCTGTAATTCCTGAGTTAATGGTGACTTTAGAAATGTCAAACTAAACTTTAATATTGTAAGAGGACATCTTTCACAACAAACACACACATACACACACACTCCAGTACATGATAAAAGTGTGTATTATTCTTTGCCCTGTTGCTGCCAGACGTCCCCGTCACCATGGAAACAACAGGTAGAAACCAAATTAATCTGTAATTCCTGAGTTAATGGTGACTTTAGAAATGTTAAACTAAACTTTAATATTAATATTAATAAATAAATAATAAATATTAATTAATTAATATTAATTAAGAGGACATTTTTCACAAACACACACACACACACACTCTTGTATATGATAAAAATATGTGTTATTTCTTTGCCCCATTGCTACCAGACGTCCCCGTCACCGCGGAAACAACAGGTAGAAACCAGATTAATCTGTAGTTCTTGAGGGAACAGTGACTTTAGAATCTGTTCCACTAAACTGTGGCATTGAGTTTATATTATTATAGTGTCATGAAAGGGGACATTTTCCACAAATACATACACACACTCCAGTGCATGATAAAAGTGTGTGTTGTTCTTTGCCCTGTTGCTGCCAGATGTCCCCGTTACCACGGAAACAACAGGTAGAAACCAGATTAATGTGTAATTCCTGAAGGAATGCTGACTTTAGAAATTATGTTATACTAAAGTTTATTATTATAGAAGGATATTTTCACAAACACACGGACACCAGTTTATGATAAACTTGTGTATTATCCTTTGCCTTGTTGCTGCCAGATGTTCCCGTCACCACGGAAACAACAGATAGAAATCAGATTAATCTGTAATTCTGGAAGAAATGTAGAAACTGTGTCACACTAAACTTTGGTATTTTTGTTTGTCTTAGTGTAGTGCACACTCACACACACACACACTACAGTGTATGATAATAGTGTGTGTTGCTCTTTGCCCTGTTGCTGCCAGATGTTCCCGTCACCACGGAAACAACAGGTAGAAATCAGATTAACCTGTAATCCCTGAGAGAATGGTGACTTTATAAACCATGTTATACTAAACTGTGGCATTGAGTTTATGTTTTTGTAGTGTCATTTAAAAGGACATTTTTCACACACACACACACACACACACACACACACTGTTACTATGTTAAAAGTGTGTGTTATTGTCTTCCTCATCGCTGCCAGACGTTCCCGTCACCACGGAAAGAAGAGGTAGAAACCAGATTAATCTGTAATTCCTAATCTCTGGTGTTGTGTGTGTATTGTGGTTAGCGGTGAGGTTATCCCAGAAAACAAACTGGATTTTTATTTGCATTCAAAATTTCTCACCAAAATGCGTCATTTGCATCCTTGAGGTCTAATAAACATGTTGAATGCATTTCCTGCACGACAGATATTTGCAAAACATTATTTTGCATCAGTAAGAATGTTTTCCTGTTTACATCAGCCCGTGTTTGCTGCCCCCTTGTGGCTGCTGGAGGAACACGGGACGTAAACAAATTGTGAACCTCAGCCTGGTTCCAGAAACGTGAATCCCACGTTCTGTTTCAGAAAAATAATCCCAGTGATTCACCGGGTCTGTGATTTCTCGGTTGAAAAACTGAGCCGCTCAGCACCGGTGCAAGGCGGGATGAACGTTAATGACATCATCAAGCTGTGCCAGAGCCAGAGAGGTCATAGCATGTCAGCTAACACTGGCTAACAGCTCGAGAAGATGGATGATAAAATTTAAAATTTAAAAAGTTGATTTAAGTAAATTCAAACTAAAAACAGTCAAACCAGAGCAGGGCAGTGGCTGAGTGGCTTGTTGATGAATTAAATCAAACTTTTGTCAAAAACATCTTCCGCTCTCAGAAATGCTAGAATCAACCCGACTGGTCAAAATATTTTTCATCGACTTTTTGTCAGTGGTTTGCGTTTATCTGTTTGTGTGTTTTTATGTGTATCTTATGCACGGGTGTCCATATTTATAATTTTTATGTACCGTGTTCTTCATATGTTCTATATTTTCATCTCTTGCACGCCTCAGGTGGTCATTGATGTCTCTGTATTTTCTCTGTATGTTTTGTAATGCCCTTGTCAAGCACTGTGTCACACCTGTAGTGCTATACTAATACATTTCAGTGGCTTACCTACTGACAGGTGGTCACAGACTCCATCAGGTCATTCAGTCCGTGTCATCAGTTTAGACCTGGATCCAGTGTCGCTCCTGTTGGTTATTAATATGTCTCTGTTTCGACCCTCTGCAGCCGCGCTCAACCTGCAGCACATCGGGGAGCAGGCCGAGGCCATGTTCGGAGTCGGGTGCGTTCAACACCGTCACACTGTTTTTACCTCAGCAGCAATCAAAGTTCAGGTGTAAAAATCTGCTTCAGTGGCAGCAAAAATGTGTGATTTAAAATGTTGTGGTGTTTTCCACGTTATTCTAAAAGGACGAGGTTTCAAACGAGGTTTCAAACCAGATTCCTTGAAGGTGAGGAATGAGAAATAACAGCGAGAAACAAAGAGACAGCAGATTCCTCTTCTCCTCTGTGGGAATGGAAACACAGTTTGTCACAAGGACAGCAACATGAGTCGATGTAATTACTTGCTTCCACACTTGACATTGTGTTTTGTGTGTGTGTGTGTGTGTGTGTGTGTGTGTGTGTGTGTGTGTGCAGGAAGGGGAACAGCATCCTGGAGGTGGATGACGAGGGCGGCCGGATGTTCCTGCGGGTTCTGATCCACCTGACGATGCACGACTATCCTCCTCTGGTGTCTGGAGCTCTGCAGCTGCTGTTCAAACATTTCAGCCAGAGACAGGAGGTCCTGCACACCTTCAAACAGGTGCACACACACACACACACACACACACACACACACACACACACACACACACACACACACACACACACACACACACACGTCTATCCCTCACTCTCTCTCACTGTAATAATAATATCTATTTCTATCTATTTCACAACATACTGGCTTTGGAAAACTGTCATTAACTTTTGGTGTAATTTGTCAAATTTCAAACTGCAGTTTTGGAAAAAAAATTGCATTTATCTTGTGTTATTTTATGTGCATGATGAAGTCCTAAATAAGAAGTTCTTGATTTTTACAAGACATTTTAGTGACACCCAGTGGTGGTAAATAGTAATGCAGGTAATGTGTCTTGTGTTCTGTGGTGTGAACGCTGCGTTCAGGTACGACGGCAGATTAGGGGGGAAAAAACAGAGCCAGGGGCAGAGTAATAATCCAAGGAAAAACTCATTATTTCTGAGATTAAAGTTTTAAATTTACGAGAAAATAAGTCAGATTTGGAATAAAAATCTCAGAAATTCTCTGAGATTTAAGTGCTAAATTTATGATTCAAATTGTGACTTAAATTTTTTAAGTTCAAAATATCTGAGATGATAAAGTGACAAATTTATGATAAAAAAAAAAAAACAGAACAACTCAGAAAACCAAAAACAAAGCAAAAACAAGCATCTGCCGTCATGGAAACCAGGGGGGTTAGGGTTAAAAATTCTTTAGTTTAACATTGTTCCTCCAAAAAGTCAAATTTCCCTTAACGAAGAAAACCTTGTGTGTAGCTGGAAAATATGAATATACATTTTTAATTCATCCTGTGGATTCTGAAGTCCAAAGCCAGTCGACTGTCGTCCGCCCGCAGCGCTGGGGGTTCGGTTTAAACCAGGGGTCACCAATCATGTGCCATGGAGGGCCGAGAGGCTGCAGGTTTTCATTCCAACCAAGACCTCCACCAGGTGATTTCACTGATCACCTCACCTTGTATCAGAAAGGAGGAGCTAATCAGTGAAATCACCTGGTGGAGGTCTTGGTTGGAATGAAAACCTGCAGCCTCTCGGCCCTCCATGGCACATGATTGGTGACCCCTGGTTTAAACCCTCGGCTGAGCTGAAGACAGTGTTTGCTGGTTTTGTGAAACGCCTGCAGGTCCAGCTGCTGATCTCGGCTCAGGACGTGGAGAACTACAAGCTGATCAAGGCGGATCTGGATCGACTGCGGATGCTGGTGGAGAAGTCGGAGCTGTGGGTGGAGAAGAAGAGCGCCGGAGGAGGAGAGGGCAAAAAGGACAAGAAAGACAAGAAGGAGAAAGGAGAGGTGAGGAGGAATGACACGGTCGCCTCGGTCGAAAGGCAAAAAAAAAAAAAAATCCAAAGTGCAGTTTTTCTGGCATGACGAAGGACAGGAAGTGCAGAGGTGAAGCCAAATGGCATTCACCTTTCTCATTACTACTGATTCAATATTTTTCACTTATTGAACACTGCCAGGCCGCTGTTGTAAAAAAGAATTTGTTCCTAATGACTTGATTGATTTAACAAAAGTTAATTTAAAAAAAGCATTATCTCTCCACTTAAATGAGCATTAAGCTACTTGATGGCCTGATTTCCAGAGATTTCTGACCAGCTGAGAGAGTTTTGAGTGTCTCGTTGCTTAATGTCGCCGTATTAAAGCTGCAGGAAATCTGTAAACAGTATGACATGCAATGGATGTTTGTGTGATTCTTGCTGTGTCTGTCCTGCAGGGGGCGTCAGAGGAAATGACGCCCAAGAAGGACAAACTGGAGAAGAGCAGCGAGAACTACCAGAAAGTCAAAGAGGTCAGAACGATGCTCCCTTTCCCTCCAAGTGCAAACATACAGTCCATACAGTTTGTAGGTCATGGCGTCTCTGAAACACAAAGTCACTTTATTACAACGTGCTGTCATACATTTTCTTTTATCAAAAATCTGCAGCTCCTGCAATTTAGCTCCCGTGAGTCTGAGATAATATCATGTGTGGTCATTTTGCCTGTCCACTCTAATGATCTAATGTGTCCTGTGCAGATCCTGGAGCGGCTGAATAAGATGTGCAGCAGCGGCGTTTGGAAGAAGCAGCAGAGGCTGCTGAAGAACATGGGCGCTCATAAAGTCATGTTGGACCTGCTGCAGGTCTCCTACGACCAGGTCAGACAGCTTCACACAGGTTACAGATGCTTTACCACAGGGGCCAAGGTGACTCACCTGGTAGAGCGCGCACCGCCGGTCACGGCTGAGTCCTGACCGTAGCGTCCCGGGTTCGAATCCGAGCCCCGGCCGTTTGCTGCAGGTCGTCCCCTCTCTGTTCCCTGCCCCCCCGTCTCTCTCTTACTGAATTAAACATGGCAATACCATGTTAAGGCAACCAGTCACCCAGGCCTTAATGAGGATTTTGACCTCTCTTCTTATCTCTAATGAATGTTTTGTTTATGTTAGTCAGAGTATATCATTTGTTTTTTTACTCACTTGCTTCCATTATTTTCTGAATATAAGTAGGACAGATGTTAGAATTTGTTTTTCAGCCCTCCCACCTATGGGTGTGGACATATGTCTATAACTTCCTCCTTTTGTCTTCCCATTCTTGAGAAAGGCCGCATATCCGAAACATGTCGGTGGTTTTAATGATTAAGCCCTATTAATTAAAGGCCTTTTAAACCTATTAATTCACTTGAGTGCCTGGATTTCACTCTTTTTTCCTAAATAGAGTCAGTATAGAGTAAGTATAGCAGTGTAAACAGAGTAGATTTTGGCTTTCAGACAGTTAAATTATCGCTGCATGAACCTGTAAGAAGTATTTTATTGCTGCAGCTCCATGTCCTGTCGGCTGGTTTCCTCTCTAACAGCAGCTCATCTGATGTTCTGCATGGAAAAGCCTCTCCTGCACAGGAACTAGAGCTCCAGCTGTCAGATAAATGTAGTGCAGGGGAAAGTACAAGATTTCCTCTGAAATGTAGAAAGTCTCACTGAACAGAAACATTCAAGAAAAGAGACCAGAACTGGACAAAAAAAAAAAAGAAAAGAAAAAAAAAACAAAAAAAAAACAATTAGGAAATAAACAGTAAAAAAAATGTATGTATGTGTGTAAAGTAAGAAGGATAAATATGAATGATAAAATAGTCACAGTACATTCTTCTATAGATAGTTCAGACCAGGTCACGTCAGGTCAGATGTTTTGCATGTTGGTGGGAGATAAAGACAAGCCTGACGCTGAGTTATTTAGCAGAGTTTAGTTCTTTGATGGCGCTCGGGTAGAAAATTGTGGGTGATGATAGACCTGTAGCGCCTCCCAGAGGCCGGCAGAGTGAAAAGGTGGTTGCCTGGGTGAGATGAGTCCTCGGTGATGTTTGTGGCCCGGCGTGGACATCGGGTTCTGTGTTTGTCCTCAAGCGAAAGTGGCTGTGATGTTCTGTGCTGCGGGCCAACCTCAGCAGGAAGTGAGTTTCAACAGAGCAGGGACAGCACCGCAGATTACCCTGAAATATGGCGGTATTATTTTAAGGCTATATCGCCCGGCCCTAGTTGAGCGCCAGGCTGTTGATGGAGCACCATGTTGATCACCACTGTGCATCAGTCCTACCACTGTGGTGTCGTCTGCAAACTTTATGACTGTGTTTGTGCTGTGGGTTGGTGCGCAGGCGTGAGTATAGGTGATGGAGAAGACAGGAGGGCCCAGCACGGAGCCCTGCGGAGCTCCAGTGCTGAGAGACAGGGTCGGGACTGTGGTCGGTTTGTTAAAAAGTCCTTCATCCATCTGCATGTGTGCTGACTGACACCCAGGTCGAACAGTTTGGTCACCATTCTGCTGGGGATGATCGTGTTGAGCGCGGCGCTAAAATCCACGAACAGCAACCGCACGTATGTCCCCAGGTGCTCCAGGTGAGTCAGTGCAGCGTGGAGAGCCGGGTTGATGGCATCTTCTGTTGACCGGCTGGCTCTCTAGGCAAATTGGTGTTGGTCCAGGGTGGGTGGAAGTGAAGATTTCATGTCCCTCTCAAAGCACTTCATTACAGTGGAGCCACAGATACAGATTCCTTCAAATGCTAAATTTCCTCTCTCCCTCTCTGTCTCTGTCTCTCTCTCTCTCTCTCTCTCTCTCTCTCTCTCTCTCTCTCTCTCTCTCTCTCTCTCTCTCCCCTCTCTCTCTCCTCTCTCCCCCCTCTCTCTCTCTCTCTCTCTCTCTCTCTCTCTCTCTCTCTCTCTCTCTCTCTCTGTCTGTCTGCAGAACGATGTGAAGATGCAGGAGATCATCCGCTACACACATCTGTTCCTGCAGAAGTTCTGCATGGGGAACCAGGAGAACCAGGCTCTGCTGCACAAGAACCTCAACCTCTTCCTCAACCCCGGGGTGAGAAACCACTCGTCTGTCCATGTGTCCATCTGCCCATCCATACCAGAACCTCAACCCCTCCCCTACACCTCTCTGCCATTTGTCATTTCCATTGGGTTGATACTTGCATTGGATGGCTGTTTTCAGTTTGTTTGAACATTGTATCGTCCCCATCAAATAAACCATAAAATAAATAATGTTTAGAGGGAAACAGTGAGTTGTTCTGGTTGGTTGGTTGCTTACTCAAATGCAAATGAAGGCCTGATTGGAAGTGAGTCGAGGCCACCCTTTCTTGGTGATCTCAGCCTGCTTGTTTTGTCCCATCCGAACTGATCTTTGGGTGGAGAAGCTGCTGATTTCGAAACAACCACTCCCGATGTGAAGGTACAGTTAAAAAAAACACTGATATGCGCCTCCTCCCCACAGCTGCTGGAGGCGGAGACGGTGCAGCACATCTTCAGTAACAACTACCAGCTGTGCAGCGAGATCTCCGAGGGCGTCCTGCAGCACTTCATCCACTGCCTGGCCACGCACGGCCGCCACGTCCAGTACCTCAACTTCCTGCACACCATCATCAAGGCCGAGGGCAAGTACGTCAAGAAGTGCCAGGACATGATCATGACCGAGGTGAGGAGGAGGCAGTGGGGCTGATGGGGTTCTTGTTTTGTGTTCTCGCCACTGATGATGTTTGTGTACCTTTGGTTAGCGCAAAATCTTCTGGTGAACTTTTCGTGAATTAATTAAACAGTCCAGTCTTGGGTCAAGGATTACTTGATTAGATTATGGTGGTGTCTGTCTGTATGACTGTACTTGTGCAGTGGGTTGGTGTGTGGGTGTAGACCAGGGGTGTCAAACTCGTGCCATGGAGGGCCAAGAGGCTGCAGGTTTTCATTCCAACCAAAAACTCCACCAGATGATTTCACTGATCACCCTACCTCCAAACAGAGAGGCGGGACTAATCAGTGAAATCACCTGGTGGAGTTGTTGGTTGGAATGGAAACCTGCAGCCTCTTGGCCCTCCATGGCACGAGTTTGACACCTGTGGTGTAGACGGTGTAGAAGAGAAGAAGGCCCAGCACGCCGCCCTGCGGAGCTCCACCGATAATACTCATCAGTGGATATGATCGTTTTTTTTAGCCACCACTAAATGAGGAAGAGATTCGATTTGAAATCCTAAGGGAATGTTTTGGCAATGTTCTCATGGCCAAGAAATCAATCAAATTTTGTATTGAAGTTAGTCAGCTGTTTGCTGTTGGTGGCGGTTATTTCTTGACGTTTTCTTCTCTTTTCTGTCTCCTCCCTTCATTTCACCTTTTTGTTCCCAGTTGACGAACGCAGGTGAGGATGTGGTCGTCTTCTATAATGACAAGACCTCCTTCGCCACCATGCTGGAGCTGATGGCGGAGAGCAGGGAGGGCGTCGGCGAGAGCAGCCCGCTCAGGTAACCGTGGCAACCTTGTAATTGTTCTTCAAACGGTAACCACAGTCAGCACAGACACTGACGCTATTATTTCATGAGTAATATCCTCAGTCGTTTACAGTGACAGTTGTGGTTCTTCTTATTCTCTCTGTCTCTCTCTCTCTCTCTCTCTCTCTCCCTCTCTCTCTCTCAGGTATCACATCTCTCTGGTGGAGCTGCTGGCGGCCTGTGCGGAGGGGAAGAACGTTTACACTGAAATCAAATGTACGTCGCTGCTGCCGCTGGAGGACGTGGTCAGAGTGGTGACGCACGAGGACTGCATCACCGAGGTGTGTGTGTGTGTGTGTGTGTGTGTGTGTGTGTGTGTTCTGCATAAACATGGTGTATGTAAATACAGCGGTGGAAAAAAGCTTTCAGACACCCTTAAAATTTTACACAATCTCACAATCTCAAATATTATCATGAAATATTTGTGGAAAAATCTTTCTTGTGTTTCAAAAGGTGTGGCTGCATTAGGCAGATACAAACAAATACAAATGATATTTTTTTGTTTATTGTTTACAAGAAAAACTAAGCAAACTAAATAGTTGACAGTGTAATCTTTATCTTCAGGTGTGTTTCCTGCGTTAGGTTCCTTGTTTTAGCCATTTTTGTGTCTGAAGAACTTTCAGATGTGCTGGCTTTATATAGACACCAAGCTTGGCAACAAAAATTATGTCTTTTAATGAAAAGAACCTCCTTCATCACTGGTACCAAAATGACACAATACTCCAAATTTCTTATGTATTTTTATGGAACCAATCAATTTGAAGTTTTTAATGGCTTTTTAAGGATTTGTTTAGTATTTTGGCTGTGACTGGACTCAAAGAAATTGCACTTGAAGACCTAAGAATGATTCTTAATGCAATATTTCACAAATACATGGGGGGTCCCAAAACTTTTTTCCACCACTGTATTTTCATCCACTGCTACCCCATGTGACAACTCTGTCTTTATGGAGGATGAAGTTAAGGTGAACTCCAGTAATTAAACTAACAGCTGTCTCACCCCTGTCTGTCTGTCTGTCTGTCTGTCTGTCTCTCTCTCTCTCTCTGTCTCTCTGTCTGTCTGTCCAGGTGAAGGTGGCCTATGTGAACTTTGTGAATCACTGCTACGTGGACACTGAGGTGGAGATGAAGGAGATTTACACGTCCAACCACATCTGGAA
>NC_043986.1:2946682-3019182 GCF_902150065.1 Myripristis murdjan
AAGTTTTTCAAGGTTCTGCATGAGAGGATGAAGGAAGCCCAGATGGACATAAAGGCCACGGTGTCTGTCAACGTTGGAGAGATGACCCACAAGGCCAACGAGAAGGAGCTGGACGGTGAGGACGACATGTAAACTTGAGTTCACATTTCTAAGTTAATCTGTGTTGCCTTTGGTTTGGTCTAGTTTAAATCTGGCTGCTAGGTTTAGGTGAGTGTATCCTGAGGTTGGCCCATACTGCAGTCATGTGCTTTAATTTCTCATCAGCTGTTTGACCTCCAGAGACAACAGGCTGAGAGCCACAGGGTTGGAAATGTGTGAGCTACAAACTGAGAGTCTCTCACCTGTTTTCCTCTGAAGGTGGTTCTTCAGCGTTGGTTCTGCCTGGTTCAGGAAGTCACCCCCTATTGGTCCAGGGCCAGTCCATCGCCCCGGTGCCCGGCGCCTCCTCCCTGCCAGCCCAGCCAGCAGAGGAGCAGAGGGAGGTGGAGACGGAGATGGGACCAGCTGTCACCATCATGAAGCCCATCCTGAGGTTCCTCCAGCTGCTGTGTGAGAACCACAACCAGGATCTGCAGGTCTGTCACCACTACTGACTGACTGACCGACTAACTAACTAACTAACT
This sequence comes from Myripristis murdjan, assembly GCF_902150065.1. Taxonomy (NCBI): domain Eukaryota; kingdom Metazoa; phylum Chordata; class Actinopteri; order Holocentriformes; family Holocentridae; genus Myripristis; species Myripristis murdjan. The sequence continues at coordinate 2,947,306 of NC_043986.1, forward strand.
GACTGACTGACTGACTGACTGACTGACTGACTGACTGACTGACTGACTGACTGACCGACTAACTAACTAACTAACTGACTGACTGACCGACTAACTAACTAACTAACTGACTGACTGACCGACTAACTAACTAACTAACTGACTGACTGACTGACTGACTGACTGACTGACTGACTGACTGACTGACTGACCGACTAACTAACTAACTAACTAACTGACTGACTGACTGACTAGCAAGCTAGCTAGCTCGCTAGCTAACTTGCTAACTAGCTAAACAGACAAGAAAAAACTAACTAAGTAACTAACTCACTAAACAACCAACAAAAAACAAACTAATTAACTAACTAAATGATTAACTGACTGACTTACTAACCAACTAATTAACCAACAGCCAACAAAAAACTAAGTAATTAACTAACTAACTAACTAAAGAAACACAAAAGTTTGTTATACAACTAACATGCCACTAACAGTTAACTAGGATGTGTAGAGCTGCAGTGAGAACCAACTAACTAACTCAGTCAATAAGTGACTTAATGACAGAGCGTCTAAATGACTCACCGTGACAGAATCACTCAGTAATTAACTGGTCATTTAACTGATTATTAACTACTTAGCTGACTGTGTGTGTGTGTGTGTGTGTGTGTGTGTGTGTGTGTGTGTGTGTGTGTGTGCTTCCAGAACTTCCTGCGGTGCCAGAACAACAAGACCAACTACAACCTGGTGTGTGAGACGCTGCAGTTCCTGGACATCATGTGTGGAAGCACCACCGGGGGCCTGGGCCTGCTGGGCCTCTACATCAACGAATCAAACGTCCACCTGATCACCCAGACGCTGGAGACGCTCACCGAGTACTGCCAGGGCCCCTGCCAGGAGAACCAGGTACCACGCTCTGTCACCGACACAGAACCGGGCAGAACCTCAGGTCATACCATCAGAACATAGAACCTGGGAGAACAACCCATCATCAGCACATAGAACCTGGGAGAATAATCTATCATCAGTATGTAGAACCGGGAAGAACCTCAGGTCATACCATCAGAACATAGAACCTGGGAGAACAACTTATCATCAGTATGTAGAACCTGGGAGAACCTCAGATCATATCATGAGAACATAGAACCTGAGAGAATAATCTGTCATGAGTATGTAGAACCAGGCAGAACCTCAGGATCATACCATCAGAACGTAGAACCTGGGAGAATAACCCATCATCAGAACACTAGATCCTGGGAGAACATCATATCATGTCATCAGAACGTAGAACCTGTGAGAATAATCTATCATCACTACGTAGAACCTGGGAGAACCTCCTATCTGCTCGATATAGAGCCTTGCAGAAGGATCCCCCCTAGAAAAATAAGTAGACTGCACCTCAACAACATTACCGTTTCCAAGACAACATCCTGTGTGTGTGTGTGTGTGTGTGTGTGTGTGTGTGTGTGTGTGTGTGTGTGCGCGTGTGTGTGTGTTCCAGACGTGTATTGTGACCCATGAGTCCAACGGCATTGACATCATCACGGCGCTGATCCTGAACGACATCAGTCCTCTGTGTCGCTACCGCATGGAGATGGTGCTGCAGCTCAAGGTGCGTTCACCTGTCCACACACACACACACACACACACACACACACACACCATTTACACCAACACACACCTCCTACCACAGCGCTGCATACAGACTGTCACTGACTTGCTGAAAGTGGATGCCTGCTGCTGATGGTTGACTGTTGTTGACCTTGTCGTCTCCGTCGTTGCCAGGACAACGCCTCCAAGCTGCTATTGGCTCTGATGGAGAGTCGTCATGACAGCGAGAACGCAGAGAGGATCCTGTTCAACCTCCGACCCCGAGAGCTGGTCAGAGTGCACAGCCTCCCTTCCTTTATTTTCTCAATTATGAAAATATAAGTAACACATTTGTTATTTCAATCAGATAACACTGTGTGCGTGTGTGTGTGTGTGTGTGTGTGTGTGCAGATGGAGGTGATAAAGAAAGCCTATCAGCAGGAGAGTGAGTGTGAGGGAGGGGAGGTCTCTCCGCGGGAGGTGGGGCACAACATCTACATCCTGGCACAGCAGGTACAAACTCAGCTCCTCATTGGCTGGCTGGACAGTTCCGTGCTCAGCTATTGGCTGGGAGCTGATCACTTTCCTCCTGTCAATCAAATGTCTGGGTCACGGTGTTACTCCTGCTTCTGCCTCACAAGCTCCTCCTCTGATATTAACGCACTGAAGTCCTACTTATGTGACTGTTTGTTTGTTTGTTTGTTTGTTTGTTTGTTTGTTTGTTTGTTTGTTTGTTTGTCAGCTGGCCAGGCACAACAAGGCGCTGCAGAGTCTCCTCAAACCTCCCAAGAAGAGCAAAGATGATGGAGAGGAGGGCATCTCCTCCATGGTATCATCTCCTCTTTCTTTCTTTCTTTCTTTCTTTCTTTCTTTCTTTCTTTCATAGTGATATAAACTAATAGCCATGCAGCCTTTATGGCAAGTGGTACTGTAGTACTCTCACAGTGATATTGCAGTAGTTCTGTAGTACTCTAACAGTGATTGTAGTAGCATTGTAGTACTGTAACAGTGATGTTGTAATAGTACTACAGTAGTCTAACAGTGATGTTGTCCGTACTATAGTGCTCTAATAGTGAAGTTGTGGTAGTGTAGTACTCTAACAGTGATGTTGTGGTAGTATTGCAGTTCTCTAACAGTGATGTTGTAGTAGTACTGCAGTACTCTTACAGTGATGTTGTAGTAGTAGTGTAGTACTCTAACAGTGATGTTGTGGTAGTACTGCAGTTCTCTAACAGTGATGTTGTAGTAGTACTGCAGTACTCTAACAGTGATGTTGTAGTAGTAGTGCAGTACTCTAACAGTGATGTTGTGGTAGTACTGCAGTTCTCTAACAGTGATGTTGTAGTAGTACTGCAGTACTCTAACAGTGATTGTAGTAGCATTGTAGTACTGTAACAGTGATGTTGTAATAGTACTACAGTAGTCTAACAGTGATGTTGTCCGTACTATAGTGCTCTAATAGTGAAGTTGTGGTAGTGTAGTACTCTAACAGTGATGTTGTGGTAGTATTGCAGTTCTCTAACAGTGATGTTGTAGTAGTACTGCAGTACTCTAACAGTGATTGTAGTAGTACTGCAGTACTAACAGTGATGTCCTCTCCTGTGCTGTGTTGTGTGTCTGCAGCTGAACCTGAACAACCGTCCTCTGTCTCAGATGTTGAAGTCCTCAGCTCCAGCCGCTGTGATGGAGCAAGACCCTCTGGAGTACTACGACCAGCTGACCGCACAGATAGAGGTACTACTACTGATAATACTACTGTTACTGCTACTGTTACCTCTAGAGTACTACGACCAGCTGACTGCACAGGTAGAGGTACTGCTATCACTTTAGGTCCCTGTCTCCTCTCTTTACACCTTCCCTCGACTATAACAACTATAACGTTATGCTGACGACATGCGACTTTACCTGCCGATCGATCCTGATTACAAACCGGCTTCAAAACCTTCAGAACTGATCAGCTGACGTCAAACGCTGTCAGACACCTTCCTCCAGCTCAGTGACACCTAACCTGAGGTCTGAGGCCCCAACCTGAGGTCTGTGGCCCCAACCTGAGGTCTGAGGCCTCAACCTGAGGTCTGAGGCCCCCAACCTGAGGTCTCAGGCCCCCAACCTGAGGTCTCAGGCCCCAACCTGAGGTCTGAGGCCCCCAACCTGAGGTCTGAGGCCCCCAACTTGAGGTCTGAGGCCCCCACCTGAGGTCTGAGGCCCTCCTCTAGTCCCCAGTTGTTCAATCCCATCTCTGTCATTTACAGAGTAACTCCAAAATTAAATTGTTCGTGTCACTGATCTGGAAGTTTGTTCACACGTTTATCTCATCACGTCTTGACTGCTGCAGGTCCCAGTACACGTCTCACCCAGAAGTCTCTCTGCGGCCTCCAGCTCACACAAAACGCTACCTGTGTCTTTGAGAACTGATTTTAAAATCCTTTTTATCACTTTTTAAGGCCCTGTCTGGTTTGGCACCTGCTTATATCTCCGAGCCACTCGGCCCTTGAAACCAAACTCATTTTTAGGATGCTTGTATTTCTGTTTTTAGTTGTTTATTTACCTTTGGTCTGTTTGTTTTCTTCATTTTATTGTTTTTCGTTTATATTTGTAATTGCTCCTGTAACACTTGCTGTAACTGACACTTTGTCTTTTCCTTACGTCTTATTTTACTATTGTTTTGCTGTATTTCAGTTATGTACAACACTTTGTAACTCTGTTTTGAGAAGTGCTATATAAATAGTTTATTATTACTATTATTATTACTGCTACAGCTACTACACTGCAAAAATGCAAAATCTTACCAAGATTATTTGTCTTATTTCTAGTCAAAATGTCTTATTTCTAGTCAAAATATCTCATTACACTTAAAATAAGACATGATCACCTCAGAAGTAAATTGTTTTTAGACAATTTTCACTCGTTTCAAGTGAATTTTCACTTGAAACAAGTGAAACAAGTTTCACTTGAAACAAGTGAATTTTCACTTGAAACGAGTGAAAATTTGCTTGTTTCATTGGCAAAATTTGCCAGTAGAAAAAGTGAAAATTCACTTTTTTTGTTTCTTGTGAAAACAAGAAACAAATTTTGCCAATGAAACAAGCAAATTTTCACTTGAAACAAGAGACAATTGTCTAAAAACAATTTACTTCTGAGGCGATCATGTCTTATTTTAAGTGTAATGAGATATTTTGACTAGAAATAAGACATTTTTGACTTGAAATAAGACAAATATTCTTGGTAAGATGTGGACTTTTGCAGTGTAGTGAATACGCTGTGTGTGTGTGTGTGTGTGTGTGTGTGTGCAGATCGTGAGAGAGGATCGCAGCATGGAGCAGATCGTGTTTCCTGTCCATCCCATCTGTGAGTTCCTCACTGAGGAGTCCAAGTTCCGCGTCTTCAACACCACCGAGCAAGACGAGCAGGGGTCGAAGGTCACGCACTTCTTCGACCAGGCCTCCTTCCTGCACGGGGAGATGGAGTGGCAGAAGAAGCTGAGGAGTGAGAGGAAACACACACACACACACACTCACACACACACACACACACACACACACACACACACACGCTGATGTGATCAATGTATTAATTCTTATATTTCTAAAAATGGGAGTTAATGTTTACTGCTAGAAATGTATGTGTTAAAGATTGTGTGTGTGTGTGTGTGTGTGTGTGTGTGTGTGTGTGTGTGTGTGTGTGTGTGTGCAGGCATGCCGGTGTTGTATTGGTTCTCCAGGAGAATGACTCTGTGGGGTTCCATCTCCTTCAACCTGGCTGTCTTCATCAACCTCATCATCGCTTTCTTCTACCCGTACGCCTCTGGACAAGGTACTGCTGCTAGTAGTACTACTGCTGATACTAATACTAATACTACTGCCAGTAGTAGTACTAATACTAATACTCCTAATGCCGTAAATACTACTACTACTATAACTTCTCTACTGCTGCCATTACTACAAGTATTACAACTATAAATACTGATACCATCACTCCCTCTACCACTGCTAGTACTGTGATTAATAGTACTGCTATCATTATGACTGCTGTTACTACTACAACTACTGCTGTGTTAATCCTTCTTCTGTTGATACTGATGATAATGCAGTATTTATATTTTTAGTATTTTAGTTTGGTGTTTTTGAGTATTTCTGATGATGATGATGATGATGGTGTTTCTCAGACTTAATATTTGGTATTTCATGTTGAGTTTTTTTTTGTTTTGTTTTGTTTTTGTTTTTGTTTTTTGGTATTATTTTGTGGTCTGAAGTGTCTCTTATATTGCAGAGCTGATTGCCCATTTAGGGACTTAAAAACCACAAAAAAACAAAAAGTAGAACCTTGAACCTAATAATATCACTGCCGTTGTTTTCTTCTGCACTTACTCCTCTCCTCGTCTCGTCTCCTCGTCTCGTCTCCTCGTCTCCTCTCCTCGTCTCCTCTGTAGGAGCGATCGATGACTCCATGCTGCTGATGTTGTTCTGGATCCTGACGGGTCTGTCGGTGTTGGGTTTGTTCTCTCAGCGTTACGGCCTCAGACCGCTGACCGTGGCTCTGATACTGAGGTCCATCTACCACCTGGGCATCGGGAACACACTCATCCTGCTGGGGACGCTGAACGTAAGACAAACTGCATTACCCATCTACCACCTGGGAACACCAACCATAAGGAATAAAGACACTTGGCAATGTGGTCATTTTTCTTGGCATAGAAAACAAACCGGGGGACTTTAAACGACAGCTCACCCTCTAACATTTGATCGATAAAACGTCTCGGCTGTGCGTCACTCAGACAGTTTTTAACCTCCAGGGTTCATGGAAAAAACATGGAATTCATGGGCTCAGAGTTTTCAGCTTTTTCTGGGCAAAATCCAGGAGCTGTTTTTGGGCTCGTACCCGTTCAAGCAGCGGGTTGAGATGGGTGGAGTCGACCGAGATGTGTTGCTCAAGGCGTTATGGTTGTTTGAGTGTTTATGATTCTGCGACCCTAAAACACAGACACATGACTAAAATCTTACAAAGTAATAAAATACGATTTTTCAGATTCAGATTCAGATTCAGATTCAGATTTCCTTTACTGTCATTTCGACATTACATCAGAGATGCACTGTGAACCGAAAAAACGATGCATTGGTCACAATAAAAAGATTGGATAAACACCATAAAAAGTAAAGGAATAAAAAGAACAAGGATAAAAGAATCAGAGAGAGGCAGTATAAATATATAAATATATAAATATGCATGTACAAAAATGTATGTGCAAGATTTATGTGCAGAACCAAACACTTTTACACTGCACTGTAACTTTCAATGTCCTGCTTTATCATCTTATTCTCCTTTTAGCTTCTCTTTAATAATTGTTTTTATGTATGTTTTCCTGTGTCGCTTTCATATTGTTTTAATGCCTTTATGCTCTATGTAAAGCACTTTGAATTGCCTCGTTGCTGAAATGTGCCATACAAATAAACTTGCCTTGCCTTTTAAAAAAAATTACTGTAAAGACATCAAAATCCTTCAGACCTGCTGCCACATGTCTTCTAAACACTCGTCTACAAGTCATTTCTGTGTCGATTATTAATTTACAAAAGTCACCCGGTTTTCCATTTTGAGCCGGGATTCATTTCCATGTGTGTTTTTTCTGCAGCTGATCAATAAAGTTGTGTTCGTGGTGAGTTTCGTGGGGAACAACGGGACGTTCATTATGGGATATAAAGCCATGGTGATGGACGTGGAGTTCCTCTACCACCTGGGATACGTGCTCACCTCCACCCTGGGCCTGTGTGTGCACGAGCTCTTCTACAGCATCCTGGTACACAGCGCGCACACACACACACACACACACACACACACACACACACACACACACGTACATGCAGTATTTATGTGTGCATTCACTGTAATACATGTAAACAGCTCTTATACACACACTATAATGTACATATTCATGCACTGCAAGTATATAATTACAGTACTTACCTGCTATGTGGTGGCATATACACACACAAACAAACACACTTGAATGCTCACAGTAATCCTCTATTTTTGAATTTCTGTTTTAGAAAATACAAAAAAAGGACCAAGAAAAAATGTCCTATGTTTTTATATCACGCAACATTTATTAGTTCCAAATACAACTCAACACACGAGGCCAAGTCCAGACATTATTTTATTTTTGTTTTCTGTTTGATTTATGTTTCTTACTTTATGTTTGATTTTTGATATTTATGTTTATTTGTTTGATTGATTTTATGGATCACTTTTATGGACTTTTATTATTGCTTTTAATCCTTATGGAGGGGAGATTCCTTTTTTTTATTAATCTAACCTGCACAACTCTAACTCTCATGCTAACTCTCCTTATCTATACAATTCAATTCCATCTGTATATTTCATATTCATTGCCATATGTATATTTTCACATGTCATATCTCTTTTTCTAGGTTAGCCCTTATTGTACTTTTTTAGTTTTAGCCTTTATAGTCTTTATTGTATATATTTAGCTTTTATTCTATTTTATTTAACTTTATTGTATGTTTCTACTGTTGCTGCTGGAACACCAGAATTTCCCTGGTTGGGATCAATAAAGTATATCTATCTATCTATCTATCTATCTACATCTTACTCCTGTTCTTGTTGCATTTCTGCTGCTGGGCAAATCAATAAAATCAAAAAAATGAAAAAGTAAATGTGACACAAACACACACACACACACATACACACACATACACACACACACACTCACTTCTCAGCATGAAATTCATTTTTTAGCCTCTTAAATACATACTGTATGATTTTATGGCCTTTAACGTTTAAGAATGTCTGAGAACTGTCGAACCTCTCTCTCTCTCTCTGTCTCTGTCTCTGTCTCTGTCTCTCTCTCTGCAGCTGTTTGATCTGATCTACCGCGAGGAGACGCTGTTCAACGTGATAAAGAGCGTGACTCGTAACGGACGCTCCATCCTGCTGACGGCGCTGCTCGCCCTCATCCTCGTCTACCTCTTCTCCATCGTCGGCTTCCTCTTCCTCAAGAACGACTTCATCATGGAGGTCGACCCGCTGCCGCAGCTCGCCGCCGCAGGTAACCTCCGATCCCTGAGCCCCGCCTTCCCACGGTGCGGCCGACAGTCACACTGTGCATGTCGACACTGCAGGCAGGGGAGCAGGCTTTGGTACGGCCGGTGTTCTGGTCGCTGTTTGTCGTCCCACACTGCAAAAACTCCAAATCCTACCAAGAATATTTGTCTTATTTCAAGTCAAAATGCCTTTATCTAGTCAAAATATCTCATTACAGTGGTCCCTCATTTATCGCGGGCTGTTACGTTCTAAAAATAACCCGCAATAGGCGAAATCTGCGAAGTAGTCAGCTTTATTTTTTACAATTATTCTAGATGTTTTAAGGCTGTAAAACCCCTCACTACACACTTTATACACTTTTCTCAGACAGGCATTAACATTTTCTCACTTTTCTCTCTTGTTTAAACTCTCAAAGTTCAAACCTTCGTAGAAAAATAAGTCCAGTATTATAGAATGAACGCATTCTGTACTGTACAGGAGACACGGCACGGAGGAGACTGATTGACAGTCCCTTAGCCAATCAGGATGTAGAACACAATGCGCGGGCTCTCCCTTAGCCAATCAGGACACAGAACACAATGCGCTGTTTTAAAAAAAAAAAAAAAGCATGCAAAATTGCACTAAAAAAAAATCCGTGAAACTGCGAGGCGGCAAAAGGTGAACCGCGTTATAGTGAGGGACAACTGTACACTTAAAATGAGACATGATCACCTAAGAAATAACTTGTTTTTAGACAATTTTCAAGTGAATTTTCACTCGCAAGAAGTGAAAAGTTACTTCGGAGGTGATCATGTCTTATTTTAAGTGTAATGAGATATTTTCGAGATTCAAGAAAACTTTATTGTCCATCACACTGTGATAGAAAATTGCCTTTTGGTCACAGGCTCTCTCAGTCTAACAACAACATAAAAACATCACCATTTTGACTAGAAATGAGACATTTTGACTTGAAACAAGACAAATATTCTTGGTAAGATTTTGATTTTTTGCAGTGCAGAGGTTTGATGAAGGTAGACGGTCTGTGTCAGGTGTGGAAGAGGCGGAAGACGTCGGCCAAAATGTCGCCCGGACCTTAAACACCTCCAGAAAGTGTCAGAGTTTGTGTGGAGAAACTCATGTAATGAAAGAAACTGAAACTGAAAGTGAAGCGAGCAGCAGGACTATAAGATATTATAAAAATGAAATGAAATGGAAGCTGGTTGATTTATTTTCAGGCTCAGGGGCCACGCAGCAAAACTCAGCTGTGTCCAAACATGTCTGTCCTATTTTGGACGTTTAAACAATAATTTTGTCCCAGGCTACATGACTCGTGTAAAAATAACAAACAGAAAACAGCTCCATTTCCATCCAAACCTCACTGAAGAAAAGACGGTCCTGCAGTGATTCATGATGAAATGATCAACAAAATGAGGCTTCATTCCCAAAATATGAACAGAACGTGCAGCTGGCTCAGAGGTTCAGACTGAAATGAGGCCACGTCACACTCCCTGGAACATTATACAGTAAACAGGCTTCATTCACAAAATGTTAGTGATAGAAATGAATTGTCCACAGCCTGAAAGTCAGTAATTAGATAGAATGATAATATTTTTATTATATGGCAGCTGCTTGTGTTTTCATTTGATTCCCTGTGACTGATGGGATGAGGTGAGTGACCTGACTTGCTTTCCTCTCAGCCTCGGAGCAGAGCGAGGCCTCGCAGGATTTCCTCAAGTCGTGCTCTGCAGACGGCGTGAGCTGCACGGCCGAGAGCAGCTCCGCCGCCGCCGCTGCCGCCGCCGAGGAGGAGGAGGGTGAGCCGCGCCTCCGCACTCACCTGCATGTCATATATAAACTTTATTCCAGACCCAGGTCCATATAAAATACATACAAAAACACAGACAATACAATAAAAACAGCACATACAGGCATCTATTCCAGTGCTTCCATTCTCTGAGTGGCTGAGTCGACACATGAACTCTCTAAGGACAGCATGAAGAGTGGGCACAGCACTGCTTACACACACATATGGCTTGCACTTGTCCATCTTGGGCGCCTAAGTAAAATCCTAAATGCATCGTTATATGCCACCTGGATCTTTCTCATTTTTGCAGCACTGTACCTGCACCACAGCTGTGCAGTATACACTGAGGTACAATATGACCTAAACAAAGCTATCTTGGCATCACAATTGGGCCGTGTGCAATAGTTTTTTTTTTTTTGGTTTTGTTTTTCTCAGCACCTTAATTTGCAATATGCACTTTTGAGCAATGTGCAATCCTCTCTTGTATCTATAACCTCTGACACTATGCAGCAGCACTTTGTATAATATGCACTAGCACTTTTTAAGGGCATTGTGCAATATAGATGGACAATATATGGATTCTGTCTGTGCAGCAGCACTTTTTTGCACGAGCACTTTGTAATAATCACTTTCTCTTTTTTGCACACTGGCTCTGATGGTATGTGCATGTTGTGTATGTCTTGTTTGATTCTGTGTACCCGTTTTGTGTATGACTTGTTTATCTTTTTTTTCTTCCCCTATTCTATATTGTGTTTTTTTTTTTTTTTTTTTTTTTTTTTTACTGTGAACATCAACCTGCCAAGGGACTACGGATGGAAATTAGCCTATGGCTACAGTCTGACATATTTACATTCAATGTTCATTACTATGTACTGTCCCTTTTAATTACTTAAATAAATTAATAAATAAATAAATAAAAATAAATCATCAGTACTCTTACTAAATGTTCGCGCAGGCATGTTGGCTCGTGAGTAGAGTTTGCTGGATGTTATCGTCACACAGATCATCTCTGATTATGTGGCCAAGATGCTTGAATTTGTTCACGACTCCAAGCCCCTGATCTGCTGGAACACTGTGTTACCCACTCGTTCACGTACCTGCACATGTGTAATGATGTTAACAGTGACTGTGTGTGTGTGTGTGTGTGTGCAGAGGAGCCGAACTCGGAGCGGGCGTGCGACACTCTGTTGATGTGTATTGTGACGGTGCTGAACCACGGCCTGAGGAACGGAGGAGGAGTGGGCGACGTTCTCCGCAAGCCATCCAAGAACGTAAAGACAACAAACTGTCTGCCTGCCTGTCTGTCTGTGTGTCTGTCTGTCTGTCTTTCTGTCTGTTTGTCTGTTTATCTCTCCATACATCTGTTTATTAGTCCAGTCATTTTAGGCCCAAATTGGGGTCAACCTAGGACAAACTGCAAGAGAAGCAAACTCAACTGGTTTTGTATCCTCAGTTTGTCCTGAGTGAGGGGGAAAAAAGTCCCAAGAAATCCCATTGGTGGAAAGTTTTGAAAATCACCTATTTATGACCACATATTACCAAAAAACACTGTTTTTAACACACAGGGGAAAGGGGTTAAACATTTTACTTTCAGATATCACTATAAAAATTCACAAGTGGATTACACACACAAAGACAAGAAAAAAAGTCAATTACCAGTTCTTTGAATTATTCTGTTTACACATGCCTATCACACATTATCTGATTTGATATGCGCTAATAAGGAATATAAGGAATAAATGCCAGAAGAGACATTTACACAGTGAATTAAAAGGTTACTATATATATATAGTAACCTTTTAATTAATTTAATTTAATAACCATTTATTCCAATTAGCACATATCAAATCAGATAATGTGTGATATGCATGTGTAAACAGAATAATTCAAAGAACTTGTAATTGACTTTTTTTCTTGTCTTGTTTTGAACCCTTTCCCCTGTGTGTTAAAAACAGTGTTTTTTGGTAATATGTGGTCATAAATAGGTGATTTTCAAAACTTTCCACCAATGGGATTCCTTGGGACTTTTTTTCCCTCACTCAGGACAAACTGAGGATCCAAAATCAGTTGAGTTTGCTTCTCTTGCAGTTTGTCCGAGGGGTTTTCTCATGAAATGACTGGACTACATCTGTGTATTTATTTACAAACATAAACAGCAATACAGACGTGACATATGACATAATGTGACACATTCACTAAACCAGTAATAATGAATACTCAGCATATTTGAGACTACATTGTGTGTGTTTTCTGTGTGTGTGTTTTTTTCTGTGTCTGTGTGTGTGTGTGTGTGTGCGTGTGTGTGTGTGTGTGCAGGAGCCCCTGTTCCCGGCCCGAGTGGTGTACGACCTGCTCTTCTACTTCATCGTCATCATCATCGTGCTGAACCTGATCTTCGGCGTCATCATCGACACGTTCGCCGACCTGAGGAGCGAGAAGCAGAAGAAGGAGGAGATCCTGAAGACCACCTGCTTCATCTGCGGTGCGTTCACTGACCCTCCGGCCGACTGACGGCTGCTTCACTAGCTCACCCGTGATTCGTTCAGAAAAACAGCGCCTGAGTGGTGAAATATACTAGAGCAGCTGAGACTCTGTGGTGAAGTGGTGACCTGACAGTGTGTGTGTGTGTGTGCGTGTGTGTGTGTGTGTGTGTGTGTGTGTGTGTGTGTGTGTCCTGCAGGTCTGGAGCGGGACAAGTTCGACAACAAGACGGTGTCGTTTGAGGAGCACATCAAACTGGAACACAACATCTGGAACTACCTTTACTTCATCGTCCTCGTCCGAGAGAAGAACAAGACCGACTACACCGGGCCGGAGAGCTACGTGGCACACATGGTCAAGGTACACACACACACACACACACACACACACACACACACACATAATCCAACCTGGATTATATAGACTTACATTCATTTCCTGGAGACTTAAGCGAACCCTGACCTTCACCACTGACCCAGAAGTCAAGCCATCCTCAGTCAACAGGTGTTTCGTCTGGTGTGTGTCGCCGACCACACACACACACACACACACACACACACACACACACACACATCAGGCTATCTGCCCTCCACTCAAAACTGTGTGTTTCTGTCTGAAGTGAAGAAGAATGTCCTTTCCATTTCATTAACTTGAGTCTGTGTGTGTGTGTGTGTGTGTGTGTGTGTGTGTGTTTCAGAATAACAACCTGGACTGGTTTCCACGGATGCAGGCCATGTCTCTGGTGGTAACCGACGGCGACGGCGAGCAGAACGAGATGAGGATGTTACAGGATAAACTGTCGTCGACCATGAAAGTTGTCACGACGCTGACCAGCCAGCTGACGGAGCTGAAGGAGCAGGTACACACACACACACACACACGCACGCACACACACACACACACACAAATCATGATTTTTTTTTTCTTTAACAATTTTTGTATCGGCACGCAGACCCAGAGTCGATATTTTGTCTTTATCATAAGATATATGTTTGTTTTATTTGAGGTGAAAATAAACATTGATGTTATGACCTAAACAAAGTGAATCACATGAACAAGAAATGACCCAAAAATCTGCAAGAACTTAGTAAAAAGTGACAAGAAAATGACCCAAAAATTTACACACAAAAAACTGAAGAAAAGTAAACAAACAAACAAACAAACAAGAAATGACCTGAAATTAAGCAATGATAAAGTCCCCAAAAAATAGAAAATAAAAACAGATTTTGCAATTTTCTGGTCATTTCTTTTTTCCTTTCTTTTCTTTTTCAGCTAATTTCCACTTCATTTCCTTCTAACATCTTTACTCATTCCTCTCACGTTTTCAGCTCATTTCTTGCTAAGTTGTCTGTGAGAGAAATCAAGTGAATTTGCTCTCGTTTCAAAGGGCTAATGCTTAAACAAGAAAGAAAGAAAGAAAGAGAAAGGGATCTGGCATCTGTCTGGGTATGGATACCAGATCCGAGTTCGGACAAAAATTAAGTCTGGTCAGTCACACCTGTGGTATTTTAGTGAAACTCTAGTGCGAAAAAAATAAAAACATCTGTTCTGGGCAACTTCCTGTGTAGTGTAGGGCGGGCTGGGTTCGGATCGGGCTCGGGTCGGGCTCAGGTCGGGCTCAGGACGGGCTCGGGTCGGGCTCAGGTCGGGCTCAGGACAGGCTTGGGTCGGACTCAGGACAGGCTCGGGTCGGACTCAGGTCGGGTTGGGCTCGGGTCGGGCTCAGGACAGGCTTGGGTCGGACTCGGGTCGGGTTGGGCTCGGGTCGGGCTCAGGACAGGTTCGGGTCGGACTCAGGTCGGGCTCAGGACAGGCTCGGGTCGGACTCAGGTCGGACTCGGGTCGGGCTCAGGACAGGCTCGGGTCAGACTGGGGTCGGGTTGGGCTTGGGTCGGGCTCAGGACAGGCTTGGGTCGGACTCGGGTTGGGTTGGGCTCGGGTTGGGCTCAGGACAGGTTCGGGTCGGACTCAGGTCGGGCTCAGGACAGGCTCGGGTCGGACTCAGGTCGGACTCGGGTCGGGCTCGGGTCGGGCTCAGGACAGGCTCGGGTCGGACTTGGGTCAGACTCGGGTCGGGCTCAGGACAAGCTCGGGTCGGACTCGGGTCGGACTCGGGTTGGGTTGGGCTCGGGTCGGGCTCAGGACAGGTTCGGGTCGGACTCGGGTCGGACTCGGGTCGGGCTCGGGTCGGACTCGGGTCGGGCTCGGGTCGGACTCAGGTCGGGCTCAGGACAGGCTCGGGTCGGACTCAGGTCGGACTCGGGTCGGGCTCGGGTCGGGCTCAGGACAGGCTCGGGTCGGACTTGGGTCAGACTCGGGTCGGGCTAAGGACAAGCTCGGGTCGGACTCGGGTCGGACTCAGTTGGGTTGGGCTCGGGTCGGCCTCGGGTTGGGCTCAGGACAGGTTCGGGTCGGACTCGGGTCGGGCTCAGGACAGGCTCGGGTCGGACTCGGGTCAGGCTCGGGTCGGACTCAGGTCGGGCTCGAGGACGACGCTCCCGTCTCGGGTTCAGACAGAAAAATGCGTCCTGATCTGAACTTCAAATCTGATCTGTGATGTACTGATGGACTGACTCCACTTCCTGTTTCCTGCAGATGACGGAGCAGAGGAAGAGGAGGCAGAGGATGGGATTTGTTGACGTCCAGGCGGGAGCGAGCGCCGCGCTGCCCCCTAGTGCCGCCGGAGGAAACCACCAGATCTACAAGACATAAGGACGGAGTCGCCCGGAGCCTGACGGACTGAAGGGGCTGGCAGACTCTCCCTCTGCTGCTGGTGGAAACAGGAAGTTATCTAACAACACTAGAGCTACTAAACATAGAGATAGACTGATGTTCCTCCCTCAGCCACCAGGGGGCGTGGCCGTTTCTGCACGTTTTTCTTTCCTGTTTGTGTAAAAAGGCTTTTGAGCAGCGGACGCCACCTCAGCAAACCATGACTCATCACCGCCATCAGCACCGAGTCTGCGCTTCTCAACCCTCAGGCCGTCAGGGACCCCCAAAGTCAGACCCTGTTCCACAGGATTTAGTCTCAGGGATCCTAATCCGATCAGATTTAGTTATTCCACAGCTGTCTGTACTGTAGATTAGCAGATTAACAGTGAAGAGTCAAAGCTGTGACCTGATTGGTCGGTCTAATATGTGCTAAACTTCAACTCCGTGACATAATAGTGAAATTAAAAGACCCCTGTTCTCCTGGGGACCCCACCTGGAACCCCCTCAAGGACCCCTGGGGGTCCCTGGACCGCAGGTTGAGACCCACTGACTTCTGGTCCGTGTCCACAGGTGTGTGTGTGTGTGTGTGTGTGTGTGTGTGTTTGATGACAGTTCAGTGAAATCTGTCCTCAGTCGTTTCAAAGTTTCTCTGAAGTTTCCAGAGGCGGCGAGTTGTTCTGGACGCCTCCTAATTTGCATAAAGTCGCCTCGACCTCAGCTTTATGCCAATGAGGAGACGCCGACGGGACGCCGCGCCTCTCGAAACGCAGCGCTACCAGAATGCATTGCAGGGCTGCTTACAGAGACAGTGAATGAGAAGCGTGGAGACCGATCCTGTGGACACGGACCGTCAGCGGAGAGCGCAGCGTGGCTCCAGACATCTTGTTTATTTTATTTTATTTTATTTTTCATTAATAAATGTGTCACTATAAATTATCAAAAATGTATTTATGTGGAAAAACAGACACAGATGTGACAGTTGGGGGGCTTACAGGTGATCTGGCAGCCATATTGGAGGTTCTTGGTTCTCTTTGCTGGTTGATTTGGGGTTGAGATGTCAGCGTGTGAGCTAGCTAACGTAACATCTGCTCGGCTAAAACAGATGTTTTTCTGATTGGACATTGTGGATCAAATCAAATGAGAGCCTCAGAGATGTGAAGGCGTCGTGGGGTAATCCATGGTGAAACATGAAACAGCGTAAAGGCAAAGGTTACAGCTTTCCTGGTGACTGAAAATCAGTTTCTGACTGACACAAGTTTGTATTTTTCACCTGAGGAGTTTAGACAGGAAGTCCCGCCCTCCACAAACCTTCTCACCAATCATAAAGACTTCTCATCCACCTGTACACACCACGTGGCTAAGCTAGCTTTCATCCTTCCACAGTTTATCCCAGAGAGACGTTGAAGCTACTGAGAAAAACAAGTTTTGGCCTCGGCACCAAAAGTTTGGGTATTAAACGCGTCCAAAATATGAATTCTGTGTAAAGATAAAACATAATAACAAGAGAAATTTCATCAGCAAGAGAGGCTAATCTGGAAAATCAGGCGAACTCTCACCACCACCAACAGGAGCCCTTTCAGTTTTGCTGAATTAGCCTGGTGGCTAATCAGCGAGCTAACAGTCTGGTGTGGCTGAGCCGACTCTTCTGAAAATACAAACTTGTGGTGTTTCTGCGGTGAACCTCCAGCATGGAGCCGCCCCCGCTACGGAAACCTGGGAGGGAAATGTGACGCCTCAGGTCAGAGGTCAGCATTTCAATGTCATACAGGGTGTTGACCAGATCAGTGTGTGTGTGTGTGTGTGTGTGTGTGTGTCAGAGAGATGTGAGAATACTGTTTGTTTCATACCTGGTATCAGCTCACTTTAAATGCAGTCATTTAAACGAGTAAATTATGTAAATAGAAACTGACATTCAGCATTAATGTGTTAGCACGCTATGCTACATGTTAGCCTTCACATGCTGAATGCTCTTCAGTGGTTCTTGCTTGAATGTAAAGTGACTTTGAACACAGTCGTGTGTTTTCGACAGTAAGGCCAGAGATAGTGTAGTTTTTTAGTAATATATTGTTATTCTAGTTTAATATTTATAGAGCGAGGAGCGCCACTTTAAGTAACACTGTCAGCGAGTAGCGACACTGGATATGTGAGTGAGCTGCGTTCAGCTAAACGCTAACGCTCGCTAACACAGGTCTGTGTAATGTTCATTTTTAATGTGTGTGTGTGTGTGTGTGTGTCGGGGGAACAGCAGACAAGACGAAGACCACACATCTTCAAACAATAAAATTAAAATATGTACAATCAAGAGGAGAATGCTTATTTTGTAACTGATTGTTTTTGAATTCTGCAAATTTTTCGCTTGAGTTGAAAAAAAATTCAACTTGCAAACACATGAATGATGTGAATTTCACACGTTCACGTCATTTGCAACGTGGAAATTTGCATCTGCTTGCATCTGTGCATCAGCTTGGCATCTCATCATACCACCTTAAAAACTCTTCGCTTCATGGACGGAGGCAGGGACTTGCACAAACACACGACTCATGTTAACAGGCATGAATTTGTTTTGTTAGGTGCCTTTTTTTTTTAATCACAGTGTAACTCCCCGGAGTTGAATCACGGACACGAGGCGTTCTTGGGTTTTAACAGGCATTTACTTTACTTCTGATGCCGTGTACAAATGAATAAATACAAACTTAAATTAGTCCCATACAATGTGTTCTCGTAGAGAATAAATATCAAACAATTAAATAAACAAAATACAAATGGCCAAAAATGGACAAAATACAACTACCTTCAGTTATAAGCTCTTATTCTGATAAGGAAAAATATTCATACAATATACAAGTTCACCGCAACATAAATGGGTCTATCGTTCTATAGAGTGGTGAAGTCCCGCCCCTTCCGGGGGGCCCCCATGGGACCTTTTGGAGCGAAAAAAATGAATGGTGTTCAATGGACAGAAAATAATTATTTTCTGGTCCCCCGTCGTTATGCCATGGATTACACAAATGTTGTTTATAGGCTTAAATAACAAATTTTCATGTCAAGAGTTTGACCGTTTATTGCTCCATTGTTCAGTTAAATGCTGTTGAGAAAACACAATTAGAAAGACTACATGCTGTGTCGCGTATGTGACGTCACGTCATCGCCGTTTCCCTCCATCCAGATTCAAGTCAAGATGCCGGTGTGTTTTGTTCCCGATTGTCCGCGTCTCCGAGGGCTGACGGAGCGCCGGGCCGGGCGGGAGGGCGAGCGGACCCCGGCGTCGGGCGGAAAAACTCAGAACCTCAAAAACTCAGAACCTCAAAAACTCAGCGCGGAGCAGAGAAATGGCCATGTCTGTTGTAGGCTTCCAGTGCGGGTGGTGATGTATATCATTCACACCGAGAGCAGCGAAGAGTTGTAGTTCACAAAGCGGCTCACACAAAACCTAACATTATTCATATTCTTCGCGCTAAATTGTAGTCTTCTTTGCGTGAAAAATTATCTTTAAATATCACAAACAACATATGTGAAATCCATGGCACAATTCAAACGGGACCAGAAAATAATTTTTATCTACCCATTGGATCGCATTCATAATTTTTTGCTTTTGAGGACCCATGTACCGGAAGTGGGAGGGCGGGACTTCACCACTCTATTACTGACCATAGCAGACCATAGCGTGCTAGCTTGTTAGCACACTACATAAACAATAAGTCAGTAGAGAGCATAGAGCTAACAGCATACATCATTGGCCACATTAAACTCGCGGGAGTGAACAAAAAAAAAATCTTCAGCTTTATTCCGCTCTAACAATGCTTGTGTCGGCAGCTTACAACTGTGGATCTTCATGGAAAACAAACAAAAAACAGCAACAAACTTAAAAAACGTCCTCCGTGGCTCTAACACGTGTGTGTGCTGTGCAAGTACGGCCGGCAGTTTTTCCCCTTGAGCTGCGAAATTTCAACTCCCGTTTCAGCTCAGGTGAAGATTTCACGTGTTTTTTGTCATTTGTGATGAGGAAGTTTGCATCATTCACACGAGCCGGTGCAAATTCACACGTGTTCATATGTTTGCATTGACTGCCGCGTCGTGAGAGGCTGAAAACACAGTTCCACTTCACATTCAGTTCACATACTGTAACGGTCAGCGCATAACAATACTTTATCAGGGTGTGAGTCAGTATTTTTTTTTTTGTTCAGGTCGTCCCCGTACATAAGGTCCAAAAAAAATGAGGAACAGAAATAAAACCCTTTTTTTGAACCCATAAAAGAACAGAACCCAACGCCAACCAATCCAAACAACACAATAACACCACCAGGAATTTTCAATTCAAATCAAAATGTATTGCGGCAAAACATAGGCAAAGAATCAACCAATAAACCAGCACAGCAAAGGCAGCAACACACACACACACAAAAAAAACAACAACAAAGAAATCAACCGCCAGTCCAATCCAGAAAAACAAAAGTCCAGTCCACAATTTCAAAACCCCCAACCAAAAATCCTCGCACAGTCTCTTTCTGTAAATCAGTTCAACTCATTCCCAATTTCAAAAAAATAAATAAATAAATTCAGCTCAGTTCAGTTTAGTTCAGTTCAGTTCAGTTCGTCACAAAAAAAAATAAAAGAAGAGAAAAAGGCAACAGAAATAACCCCCTGGATTCACCGGAGTTAAGAAGAGAAAAAAAAAACAAACATTATTGGATTAACATAATGATCAACGTGCTGCTTCACCCACAGAATCATCAGTTTGCTGTACGTTCTGTTTCCCTCCAGGGAGACTGAACAGCCTCCAAATAAAATGTTGTTGAGCTCCAGCCGACTAAACATCTGGGCATCTTAAACCTCGTCTGCATCAAAGACAACAAACGGTTTTCATCCAGTCGATGAAAACTGTCCACATTTCAGTCTTTTTTAGCCATCAGCTTGTCTTGAACAACACAGACAATCTACTCTAGCTGAAACCAAACTCAAGTCAAACTTATTTCAAATAAGATTTCATCTCATTAGAGATCATCTCATCGAGCAGTGTGTCATGGTTTTGCCCAGCGTGACAGTCATCATGCTGTGTGTTAAAGCTGTTACGGCATCATTTGGTTTACCACAGTTAAACCAAATTAAAATCAAAGCAAATCATAGCACAGTATTTTGTATGGTGGCGTGTCATAATGTAATTAATACGGCAGGTTTTTGTGCCTCATAGTAAAGTATGATGGGTAACACTCTATAATAACGTCCTGTTAAACACAGTATGACATCACGTGTCCATGTTTGTATATGTTGTCATATCACACGCCGTCCACCAGGAGGAGCTGCAGTTTTAGAGCAGAGGAACTTAACAGGGATCCAGACAGAAAGTTACAGAAACCAAATCCCCTTTTCAGTTTTGTCAAGACGTGAATTTCAGCTCCACATGATCCGCTGGGAGGAGCCAGGCTAACCACTCCCATAGACTTCAAGTCTTTATGCTAAGCTAACAGGAGATGCTACCCATAGGAGCTGAACCAGTGGACGTCCAGAGGTGGAGACGGTGTCCAACATCTGGACTCAGTCTGGGGAAGATGAGAAAAAGGAGCTCACCCAAAATGTTGGAATATTCCTTTAACAGCAGCAGCATGTTGCAGGTCACCTCGTCGTGTGTGTGACGTCACATGACCTGTGATGGTGTGTCATGAACACACTGACATGCTGTAACATACTGTGTCACGCATGGACGTGTGTGTGTGTGTGTGTGTGTGTGTGTGTGTGTGTGTGTGTGTGTGTGTGTGTGTGTGTGTGACTGGCTATAAATATGGTTTATTGTTCTCAGCTCCCGCTCATGCCTCTGTTAATCATGGTGTGTGTGTGTGTGTGTGTGTGTGTGTGATGTAATGTAATGTATATATGTATACATGCTAATCCATGTATATGATGCATTATTCACAGATTTCCACTGAACAGGTGTCTCATGGGTCCTGCTAGCTACAGTAGATGTAGTGTGTGTGTGTGTGTGTGTGTGTGTGTGTGTGTGTGTGTGTGAGCCTCCAGAGCTTCCAGCAGGCTTTCAGAGCTTTGCAGTGGAGCCACAGTGGAATGTCGCCCCTAGTTACTGCCTGACCCACCCGTCACCCACCTCTGTGTGTGTGTGTGTGTGTGTGTGTGTGTGTGTGTGTGTGTGACCCACATACCCAGTTCTACTAGTCAAGGTCACTTCTAACGAGACTCAGACTCTGTCCTGTCGAGGTTTGTGTCTTTTGAATGGATCAACGTCTTCTGATGCTCCAGCTGTTTGCTGCACTCTGAAACACAACGTGTGTGTGTGTGTGTGTGTGTGTGTGTGTGTGTGTGTGTGTCTCACTTTTTTTAAAACACAATAAATAAACAAATAAATAAATAAACTAAAAGACAAAATATATTGTGTTATAATGTACCGACATTAATGAGTTGTGCTGAAAAGTGGCACAGAGGTGCATCGTCCCTGAGTGTGTGTGTGTGTGTGTGTGTGTGTGTGTGTGTGTGACATCCCAGTGGTGTGTGTTGACGGTGTGTGTGAGTGCAGCAGAAACAGATTCAGGTCTTCACACACTGACAGCAGGTCAAACTGTTTGATTGTAATTATTAGAGATGCATGATGATATCAGCACGTCATCGTTATCGGCTGATATCAGCTTCAAAATAAAACATCCGAATGAAATGAAATGGAGACTCCTGATGTGACGGGCCGAGACGAGACACAGGTTGAATTGATCAGGATTTTCTCAGAGAGAGAATCATCCGAGCCTTTGGAGTCGGATGAGTCTCTCAGTTTTGTTTGAAAGTGTTAATAAAAATAAATATGAGTATGGCAGCTTTTACATAAACTAAGTTGAAGTAGTTTTAGGTTTTAGTCTTATTTTGAAGAGCACTGTGCTTTCTGTCTGCATCTGCCAGTGGGACTTCACAATAAGAGCAGCTACATAATAAGAAAATGTTAATTCCACTACAGTAATATAATGAATAATTAATGAAGTAAGTGTGTGTGTGTGTGTGTGTGTGTGTGTGTGTGTGTGTATTTTAACCTTGATTTTGAATTGAATGCTTCCATTTTTCTTATATGTGAGAAAGCGGCTGTATTTTATCTGTGCTTGCATGAGTGTGTGTGTGTGTGTGTGTGTGTGTGTGTGTGTAGGTAGAGAGACACGCGGCTCAGCTGTTTCCAGTGCCTCCTCCTTGACTTTTGTCCTTCACTGCTTTTTAAATCAGATCCATTACAGAGAACAGACTGTGGAACCTTTCACAATAAAAGCTCAGACAGCAAAGACGGGAAGAGGAACCTGCTTCTGCTTTGTTGCTTCTATTTTTTGTCATTTTCCAAATTTCACAGTAAAAGCTGCACCATGAAAAACTGCAGTGAGAACTGTTTAGACTCAACTGGTGAAAATTGTGGAATAAGTGTGAGAACCATGTAGACTCAACCATGATATTCCACAAAAAGATCCCAGCTAACACAGTTACTGTTTGGAAAAAGGAGCTCAGGGACATTTTTACTGCACTACTTCTACTTCTACTGCAGTCACATACCAGCAGAGGAACAGTACTTCTACTTCTACTGCAGTCACATACCAGCAGAGGAACAGTACTTCTACTTCTACTGCAGTCACATACCAGCAGAGGAACAGTACTTCTACTTCTACTGCAGTCACATACCAGCAGAGGAACAGTACTTCTACTTCTACTGCAGTCACATACCAGCAGAGGAACAGTACTTCACATACATCACAACCTCCTGCCTTGGTTTTGTGTTCAGGTTTCATCGACTCTCTGAAGCGCCTGAAGGTCACACAGGAGAGAATGTGGGCGGAGAAAGCAGGAAAAAAGTGTTTATGTTCACAAACAGCAACGTCCAAATTAACATGCAGCACCTGAACGTAACATTTAATTAGCCAAAACTCTATCAGCTTCATTTATTAGAAAATGAGGCTGAACCCATGAATCTTCCCGCAGGGTGGGGTCCTGTTGGGCTCGGACATCTGGTGTGTGTGTGTGTGTGTGTGTGTGTGTGTGTGTGTGTGTGTGTGTGTGTGTGTGTGTCCCCTGCATTAGCACCGTCCTGAGTGACAGTGGTGGGGTGGAGGGGACGGTGGCGTCTGTCTGTTGTTCAACAAAAATAAGTTTATAGCTCCCAGCCCATTGTTCTGGGATACACAGGGATTGTGTGTGTGTGTGTGTGTGTGTGGCTGCTGTGACAGGTGTGTATGCGATCTGGCTCATATGTACAAGGTTTATGTAGTATTATAGTGGCATTAGCACTGTGCACATGGGGTGTGTGTGTGTGTGTGTGTGTGTGTGTGTGTGTGTGTGTGTGTGAGACACAGAGAGAGTAAGTTAGTTATGTAAATGGCATTGGCTTGTCTGGTATGGCAGTGTGTGTGTGTGTGTGTGTGTGTGTGTGTGTGGTGAAAGATGCTCTACCGCAATCATACAGGGTGCATGAGGCAACGGTAAAGTGTTAGAGGACTGTGTGTGTGTGTGTGTGTGTGTGTGTGTGTGTGTGTGTGTGTGTGTGTGGCTGGTCTACTGGGCATTATAATGGATGAGTGAGTCAGTGTTTAGACTTCACCCAAAGTCAACCTGGATCAGAGACAGAGACAGCTGGACTGACGGAGAGAGGAGAGAGGTGTAGAGAAATGTAGAGACAAAAATAAAGCGAGATAGGGAGAAAGCAAAATTAAAAGGAGTGGTAAAGTGAGAGAGAGGGAGAGAGAGATAGAGATAGAGATAGAGAGAGAGAGAGAGGTAGAACAGTGAGCAGACATCTCAAAGCTTTCCGAGAGACTCAGAGCTCTCTGGGAATTAGACAATCCGTTCTCCACAGAGGAAAACAGCTGCTGTGTGTGTGTGTGTGTGTGTGTGTGTGTGTGTGTGGGTGGATGGAGAGAGAGGGAGAGAGAGAGAGAGAGAGACAGCTGTACTGATGGAGGAATGCAGGGGGGCTTAGACAGAGACATGCGGTGCGATCACATGTAAGTAAGTGAGTAAATCTTTATTTTTATAGCAGCTTTTTCACGGCGCAGCCACGGAGGAGCAGCGGAGATAAAACCAAAAACTGGAGATCAAGAGAATTAAAAGGACAGAAAACATCGGATGAGGTTTGAAAGTTGATCAAAGGTCCAATCAGAGCGAGAGGGAGAGAGACAGCGCCAGGTGAACTCCCCAATCACATTTTAACATTTTAACATCATCAAGAGACATTTACCACTGAGCAGCAGGACAGTCCACAAACCCCTCAGGCTTTCCAGTTCAACTTTATTAAAGCCCAGTATCACTATTCACAGTGTAAAAGGGCTTTACCTGTCCATTATATTTATATATATATATATATATATATATATATATATATATATATGTGTGTGTGTGTGTGTGTGTGTGTGTGTGTCTGTGTCTATGTATATGTATGTATATGTGTGTGTCTGTGTGTGTGTGTGTGTGTGTA
Organism: Myripristis murdjan; assembly: GCF_902150065.1. Classification (NCBI taxonomy): domain Eukaryota; kingdom Metazoa; phylum Chordata; class Actinopteri; order Holocentriformes; family Holocentridae; genus Myripristis; species Myripristis murdjan. Next base: position 2,972,340 of record NC_043986.1, read on the forward strand.
TGTGTGTGTGTGTGTGTGTGTGTGTGTGTGTACACATACATATATACATATGTATTTAAAGAACCCCCAAAGGTGCCTCAAAGAACCATAAAAAAAAAAGGTTCCTTTAAGGGCCATAAATGGTTGTTTAAAGAACTTTCCAATAAGTAGGTTCTTTACAGGACCATTTCTAAGAAAGTTCTTTGTGGACCCAATTGATTCAGTAAAGAACTTTTTTTTTAAATGGTTTAAATGGCAATTTTTCAGAATAAAAGTCTCTCTGAACGTTTTAAATCAGATGACTGTGTGCAGGTTGAAAACCAACATCAACATGTAGTTGGCCGGTTCTCCACGTTCCTTGTTCCTTCACTGGGTTCCAGACGAGCAATTAAAAATGTTTTCTGATGGTTTATTGAGCGACACATTAATCCATTCACTGAGGAAATAATCTGCACATTAATCCATTCACTGAGGAAATAATCTGCACATTAATCCACAAGGAAACAAATTGTTAGCTGCTGCCGCCACCAAATAACTCCAATAAGCATGAAGAACCTTTAGCACTTTAAAGAACCACAGAAAGTGTGTGGAGAACCAGCCCCTAAATAAAGAGGTTCTTCAACTGGTGACAGTTCTCTGTAGAACCAGAGAGCATTTTGAAGAACCATTTAAGAACCAGTGTTTTTCTGAGTGAAATAACCGTCGTCACTCGCAAGCGGAAAAACAAACAAACAAAACAAAACAGAATTGGACGGGACATTTTCCCTCCTCAGTTCAGTGAAATCCGACGTCCTTGTGTGTTGAAATATATCCCCAAACTGTTTACGGCCTCGCTCTGCTGTGATTAAGAGAGCCGTAAAACTGATCCAGGGTTTAGAGGCAGTGGCTGTTTGTGCCGGAGCCAGAGCCGGAGGAACGTGAGCCCTCTGCTGGTGTTTAGGGAGAGTCTCACCTCTGGCTTTCTCACGGCAGACCGGGTCTCCACTCTGGATTAACCTGCTCAGGCCAGCACAGGGTCACTTTTATTTTAAAGGTCTCTAGAAACGTTCCGTTGGACGTTCCGTTGGATGTTCCGTTGGACGTTCCGTTGGACGTTCCACTGGAAGCAGGATGGAGTTCAGCAGCTGGAAAGAACCGGACGCCTCCATTTTTTTTTTTTACATAATTATCAAATTAAACCTCTGAAACCCATGAGCTCACAGATGGGTTTTCTTCTACCATCTCAATAAACCCCCTTTATTTCATTCATACGATTATTCAATCAATCAACTAATCAATCAAGACTTATGAAGGCCTATGAAGATACTTTTTTTGGAGGCCCATACTCTTGTTTGTGAAGTATATTTTATATATAAATATAAATATATAGCTCCAGGGAAAGACAATAAAACAGGCCCCAGAACAGAGCCCTGAGGAACACCACACTTTAGTGGAACACCTCATGGATGCTATTCATCTCCCGTTTGACAGATAAGGAGAAATAATATTACTCTATGTCCTCAAATACACATTCATGCAGTGCCATGAAACTTTGTGGACAGTGGGCATGATTGATTTTTGGGCAAATATCCAATACATGAAACTCACATGAATTTAAAATTGCACAGTGCTGGTTGAGGTTTTGAGTGTTTCCTAGTTAATCCTGTTACTGTCATCTGTCATCAACACTTACAACAATGCTCTGGTCAAAAACAAAATGCTAGTTCAACATGAGATGTGAAATTTCATCAAGTATGTTCTGATTTTAAATCAAATCCAGCGTTTATTTGCCAATTTGCCAATAATCCCTGAAAAGGAACAAAAATACCCTTAAAAAAAATCTCCCAGCACCCAACAGCAGTAAACTAGTTGGTCAACTCCCATTTGTGTGTGTGTGTGTGTGTGTGTGTGTGTGTGTATAAATAACAACACTGAGCTTTGCCAAATTTACCAGGATAAACAGACGGTATAAATAGCATCACACGAATCTGAAAGCCTCTTTAATCTATCAGCCACCACATCATTTCGGTAAACGGAGAGCCAAAATATCAAACGACACACTGCCGTCCAAATCTTAAAGCTGGCTGCGTGTGTGTGTGTGTGTGTGTGTGTGTGTGTGTGTGTGTGTGTGTGTGTGTGTGCTATGCAGGGACCAAGCCTTCAGTGAATGAAACACGGTGTATGTCATTGCCCCATTCATATCCATTGTTCACACTCTGGATTAGAATTGGAGAGGGAGAGAGAGAGAGAGGGATGGTGGATGAGTCTATATTGGGCAAGAGGGAGAGGAGAGGTTTTGGGGTGCAGGGAGAGAGAGAGAGAGAGAGAGAGAGAGAGAGAGAGAGAGAGAGGAATTGTTTATGTCCATAGATAGACAATAGATGGATTCAGTCCATGTCAGGCCACAATGGACGGATTGGGGATGAGAGGAGGATGGAGAGAGAGAGGGAGAGAGAGAGAGAGAGAGAGAGAGAGAGAAAGGGGGCGAGAGAGATGGAGAGTCAGTTACCATAGATAGAGTCCATGGATTGAGTGGAGGATGAGAGCAGAGGCAGGGAGTGGATGTGGCCTTTAGTTTGGCTTCCAGTTGTCCTCCCTTCAGCTCTTCATCCTCCTGACCGCAGCAGGCCTTTTATGACCGTCTGCACAGCCGGGCCGGCCAATCAGCTGCGGCGCAGGAGGTCACGTGACGCCGTGACCTTGGCAGGGAGGTTATAAAGCAGGGTGATGCTCTTGTCGACCTACTTCTTTCTGTTCCTGACGCACCGAGCACAGAGCACGCCGTGACGCCGTCCTGACAGCAGACTGACCGGCACGGTGAGTTTCCAGTCAGACCCTGAGCCTGAGCCCGTTCACCTGAGTTTCTGAAGGTCAAAGGTCACAGCTACAGTTTAGTTTAGTTTTACTGCAGACAAAAACGATGTGATGTAATAAACTCTGTACCAGCATCACTTTTGACAGCTCAAATCAACTGAACAGGTAAAGCAGATTCATTGATCAGCTTGACTACCTATGCCTTTATTACTTATTGGTGTTGTATGGCAGGGTGGTGCTTTACTAAAGAGATGTAAAAACTATTATTTTTTTTTCAATATATTTTTTTTTAAATTCAATTATAAAGTCTTTTTTTCTTTGCTATGCTTGCTTGCTAAAAAAATTTATATAATTTTTAAAATTTTCTTTATTGTCTTTAAAATTGTCTTTAAAGCATTGAGTCCATCAATACCAGTGTAAAGAAAAAGAAAATATTTCTTTAATTTTTTTTAAAAGACGAACTCCACCCATAGCTAGCCCAGGTGGCTTGCTAACTTAGCTACTCAGCTAGCTCATAATCCCTGTTAAATCCTGCATTCCTATTCCTGATTTGATTGCTAACTATCTGTCAGTCTGAAGCAATGCACATTTTACACAGAATTCAACCAAAAACTACCTTTTGAAAAGAGCGAATAACCCCTAATAAGTGTTAAAAACAGCCGCCATGGCAGTTTGTTAAGGACTTAGGCTGCGTTCCAAATCGCATACTTCAACTTTTTACTTTTAGTATGTACTGCAGCAGCCCTTACAAAGTATGTAGTGTAGTATGCAGTATGCATGTGTATGCATACTATTGGAACACACTACATACATCATCGCTGACCTCCGTCCCTCTTGCTCACTTCCGCCGCCGTCCGTAGCGCCACATTTGCGGTGTGTGTGTCGTGTGGTCTTCCATATGTGGGCGTGGCCTGTACACACAGCTCAGTCAGTGTGACATAACTTCCGCTGTGCAAAGGATTGTGGGTCACTGCATCCCATACATACTATGTATTGGGACATACTAATTATTTTTCTTGCATACTAAATAGTATGGTAGTATGGGTACTGGAACACAGGGTTAGTGAAATATAGTTGAGATTATTGGATTTTATGAAGCTTTAGCACCATCTAGTGGCCGTTCCTGTGCATGCATGTCAACTAAACTGCATTTCATCGAGGGGCGGGGGGGCGGAGCGGCTCGGATGCTTCCGGCAGCATCACGTCCTGATCAATATTCAAACCTCTGCTGCTGTGCTGTGGTCGTCTGTGCATTTTAGCAAATAAATTTTTACAAACTGCACCTTTAAGAGCCCAGTCTCCTGCCTCAGCTTCTTCACTCCTGCAGCTGCTGTTTGGTGAAGCTGATGTTTTACTGTTCTCGCATTCGACACAGGAAAACGAGCCTTTTGACCACCTCGGGTATATTTTTACATTTTCTGAATGTTGGTTAATGCACAACAGCCTTTTTCAAATAAACGATAAAATAAAAATAGAATCCAGTAGAAAGCAGAGTGGAGATGATGTGCTGCTGTTTCATGTTGGGGAAGAAAAAGTTACTCCTTTGGAAATTTTGATAGTAGCTGAGTTGTGGCGAATTAAAATCAGTATTTAAGTTTCATTAGCCTGAGTTAATGTTGTCCCACACACACACACACACATACACACACACACACACACGCACACACACCGCTAACAGTGCCTGTATTTAACAGCCAAGACACTAGATGGCGCCTTTTGACGGGATTATGGCTCTGTCTCTGTGATATTACTGATACTAGCAGCAGCACTGAAATTTGTATATATATTTTTAGATCATAAATCATATACATTTTGTTATTTACTTATAATACAATGCATTCCATGTTATTTCATAATCTTTTGTATTTCTATTTCTATTTCTATTTATTAACTTCCTGCACTGTATGTGACATGGTGAGGCCCCAGCTTGAGGGGAAATCTGCTGCACTGCTTTACGGCACAAAACAGGAAGTTGTTTGTGCTTTGAACTTCATTCCACTTCCTCTGCTGAGGTTCAAGATGAAAACATGAATTTCTAAAAGCCTCTCTGCCCTCAGATGTCTCGCTTCCTGGAGATGAAGGACTTTGGAGAAGCTGCACATTTCCTCCGCCTCACCAACCTGGAGCAGCTGGCGGCCAAGGCCCAGGCCTTCGACGGTACACACACACACACACACACACACACACACACACACACATTTAAATCAGATTTATTACACGTCATGCCTCTTTTCATGAACACATCTGCCAGGTGTGTGTTTGTATGTGTGTGTGTGTCTGTGTCAAGACTGTTATAGTTAAATTAGAGTTATAAGTACAGATAAAGTTACTAAAATTAAATTTAAAAAAAAAAAAACTTGGTGTGAAAAAACGTTTGAGTCAAAAAAAAAAAAATCTAGACTCAAAAAAAAAAAACCTAACTGAAACGATGTGGACTGAGACATTGGACTACAATAAAATCAAAATCTATCTAAATCTTGAAATAATTAAACATTTTGAAACAATAAAAACTAAACTGAAATGAAGGAACCCACTCTGAGATATGGAACTAAACTGAACTGAACTATATATAAAATTAAAAATGAAATAAAAATAAAAACTAATGGAAAATACAAAACTATAATAACTCTGATCTGTGTGTATTTTTTCTTTTTTCATGTGTGTGCGTCCGTGTGTTTATGTGTCTATATATGAATGTGTGTGTGTGTGTGTGTGTGTGTGTGTGTCCCAGGTACGAAGCGTGTGTGGATGCCTGATGACGTCGAGGCGTACGTGGAGGTGGAGGTCCGGGAGCTGAACGGAGACAAAACCACCGTGGAGACCAAAGACGGACGGGTCAGCGGGCTACACTGCAAAAAAAAAAAAAAAAAAATCATATCTTTCAAAGTGTTAAAATCTTTTTTTTCTTCAAACAAGTGAAAAAAAAAATCTGCCAGTGTGCTGAGATAATCCCTCAAGAAGTTAAACCTCTACTTTGTGTGTGTGTGTGCGTGTGTGTGTGTGTGTGTGTGTGTGTGTGAGACAGTTTGTGATCATGAAGGAGGACGACCTGCAGCAGATGAATCCTCCGAAGTTCGACATGATGGAGGACATGGCCATGCTGACGCACCTGAACGAGGCCTCGGTGCTCTTCAACCTCAGGAGGAGATACAGCATGTGGATGATCTACGTCAGTGCCGACCCCAGCACCCACTGCTCCGATAAACCATCAATATAATCAATACTATAATCAATACTATAATCAATACAATACATACGCTGAATTCTTCTCTCCTCTGCCTCTTCTCTCTCTCGCTCGCTTCATCTTTCTCTTTCTTCTTCACTGTCTCGCTCCAAATTTAACAAACTTCCATCTCTCTCTCTCTCTCTCTCTCTCTCTCTCTCTCTCTCTCTGCCTGTCTCTCTCTCTCTGTCTCTCTCTGCCTGTCTCTCTCTCTCAGACCTACTCGGGTCTCTTCTGTGTGACAGTCAACCCGTACAAGTGGCTGCCGGTCTACTCTGCTGCCGTGGTAACGGCCTACAAGGGGAGGCGTCGCACCGACACCCCGCCCCACATCTACGCCATCGCCGACAACGCCTACACCGACATGCTGCAGAGTGAGTGACCTTTGACCTCTGGCTCTGACATCACTGCTCTCTGTTACTTGTGAGATTAACTCTGGTGATCAGCAGGCCCCACCGGTCTGCTGGAATCGTTTCACAGCAGCAGACATAATGTTCTAGTTATTATGGAGCGTCTTCCAGCCTGTTGACAGCAGAGACAAACATGTAAGAGTCAAGATTTCTAGCATTATGACGACTAAAACTGACACCAACTGCCAGGTTTGAGGGTTTTCTGCAAACAAGACCAGTTTGGTAACCTCTTGGCTAATGCCGTTTCTTTATTAAACTCCTGGTTTTCATTCACAGATCGTGAGAACCAGTCGATGCTGATCACGTGAGTCAGAGTCACTGTCACTGCTTTTTACTGTCTGATGCAATAGCCACACCAAGGAGAAGCTTGTGAAGTTTGTATTTTTGTAGGCTGTAAAGTTAGTTATTTCTGCCATTCAGAGTTTAGGCCAAAAGCCTGATGGAAAGTATGACGGGGATTTTATAGAAACACCAAAAAATACAGCAGGTCTGTATCACAGAGGCTTGTTAGCTATCCCATGAACAAAACAAGATGACCTAACATCAGTTATGATATTTTTAACCTTTAATTAGTTTACATATTGGCTGTTGCTGTTGAAATGTCATAACATTACATAACATTTATAGCTACCAATCTGGCAGTTTGACACTTTATTAAGTAATATATAAAGTGTCAGCTGATTGAGCTTTGAGAATGAAAACTGCATGTAAACTAAAGGTAAAGGAAGTTATACATCAGTTTTGTTGTGGTCAGCTTTCCTCAAAGATTACCATTATTCTAGCTAACAAAATATGTTAACAGTATATAAAGGAACTTGGGAACTGAGGGCTCGGAATCAGAGGAGCTTAGGAGCGGAGAACCATGAGAACATGAGGCCTGGGAACACTTTTCTGTCTCACAAGTCTCCAACAAAGTTTATCTTGTGACAAAAAAATGTATTCTCTTTCTCCTTTGTCAGTGGTGAGTCAGGTGCGGGGAAAACTGTCAACACCAAGCGGGTGATTCAGTACTTTGCCATCGTCGCAGCCCTGGGAGAAACTGGGAACAAAAAAGTAAGGCTTTTCAACATTTCATATTGCTCTCTAATGAAGGTCTTCGTTCCCCTCTCTGTTCTCCTTTATCCTGCCCACTGTCTTACTGATTTAGTTGCTGCTGGTCATGGATTAAAATCTGTGCTCTGGTTTGGATGTCACTGCTCCCAGGGGTCTAGGATGTAACCTTGTACCCTGGTGAACACAGGGCTGGGGAACATAAGATGTGGGAACAGGGGGCCTATGATGAACATGCTTGGGTACATGAGACTTTGGAATTAGAGGGGCTAGGGAACATAGTACCTTTGGAACATAGGACCTTGGGAACACAAGGCTTTGGAGTCATAGGACCTTGGGAAGATAGAACCTTGGAATTATAGGGTCTTTGAAACATAGAACTTGGAATCATAGGCCTTTGGAAACATAGTACCTTGGGGATATACAACATTGGGAGCATAGGGCCTCAAGAACACAGGTCCTTGGGAACATTGGTCCTGTGAATCATAGGACCTTGGGAACATAGGGCCTCAAGAACACAGGACCTTGGGGACATTGGTCCTTGGTAACATTGGTCCTGGGAATCATAGAACATTGGGAACACTGGTCCTGTGAATCATAGGACATTGGGAACATTGGTCCTGTGAATCATAGGACATTGGGAACATTGGTCCTGTGAATCATAGGACATTGGGAACATTGGTCCTGTGAATCATAGGACCTTGGGAACATTGGTCCTGTGAATCATAGAACATTGGGAACACTGGTCCTGTGAATCATAGGACATTGGGAACATTGGTCCTGTGAATCATAGGACATTGGGAACATTGGTCCTGTGAATCATAGGACCTTGGGAACATAGGGCCTAGGAACATAAGACCTGGGTACATGGGACCCCACTTCTCCTGAAGGCTAACATGTGCTCTCTATATGGCACAACAAAAGAAAATTCCACAAGAAAAATAACTAGAATCAGCTAAAGAATATTTTTTGGGTTGAAATGACCGCTAAAAAAATGCTGGAACCACTGACGCTAACCTGTCTGTCTCACTGAGCTGTTGTCAGCCAGATCACTGAAAATCTCTGAAACGTCTCTCACAACATGTCTAACATGTCTGTAACCTGTCTGCCTGTCTGTCTGTGCACTCAGGGATCTCTAGAGGACCAGATCATAGAGGCGAACCCGGCCATGGAGGCTTTCGGCAACGCCAAAACCATACGCAACGACAACTCTTCTCGCTTTGTAAGCACTCAGACATCGTCACGACCACCTCCAGGCTGTAACGCGGCTTGAAACCTGAAACAGCAGTGTTTAAATATAACATGTGTTTTATTTCTGTCTGTGTTTCAGGGCAAGTTCATCAGGATTCATTTTGGACCAACAGGGAAGCTCGCGTCTGCTGACATCGACATCTGTAGGTTCTGTGTGTGTGTGTGTGTGTGTGTGTGTGTGTGTGTTTATGAATGCTGACAAATTATTTGACGCAGAGGTTTGGATTTGACAAACAATAGAAACAAGTTATTGTTAAAAAGTTAGTTACATATGGCATGCATTGCAAAACAATCTGCAAAAATGTAGTCTAATTAAGTGCATAAATGATATTGTTATTTTCCGTGAAATTGCACTACTGTCACTGAGACTAACAGCTACATCCTTGTGTTGTATTTATGTGTATTTAACATGGCTGTGTGTTGTGTTGTGTTGATGTGTGCCATTTTTTGTGTGCTCTGTGTCATCAGACCTTCTTGAAAAGTCCAGAGTTGTGTTCCAGCAGCCGGGAGAGAGAAGCTACCACATCTACTACCAGATCATGTCCAATCACAAGCCAGAACTACAAGGTAACTGGCAAAAATTGTCCAATCACATGCAAGAACTGCAAGTTTACCTGCCCGCCTACCAGATATTGTCCAATCAGAAGAAACTTTAGCAAGCCAGAACTACAGGTTATACCAAGATGTACTATCTCACAACTCCAGTAATTATAATCATATATTATTAACACAATATTTCTTTGAAGATATGTTTGTGCTGACTAGCAGTGCATATAACTAACATTTCCTTCCTAAGCATTAGAATCAGAAAAGAGTCAGAATCAGAAACACTTTATCGATCCCTGAGAGGAAAGTGGATCAGATGCAGCTGCTCAGATCCTCAAGAGAAAATAAAGATAAGTATAAGAGAAATCATAAGAGATAGAAGAGGAAACATGCAACATTAAAATATGTGCATTAGAAATTTGAAGGAAAGTATGTGGATTATGTAAAAATATGTGCATTAATCCTACAGTAATTAGAAGTGTGTAATGTTATAGTCAGAAAAGGAAATGTAGATTCAGGGTCACTGATTGGCCAGCTGGAAAAAATTCCAGTCATTATCATTTTTTAAAAATTTTTATTTTATTTTACCTAAAACATACTGTAAGCCATAAACTGTACTGTCATGAAGATTAAGACTTTTTTTTTTTTTTTTTAATTTAGTCTTATCTGGACTGTTGAGTCTTGGGCACAGAAGGATTTTCCTTGCCTTCTTTTGACCACAGTGGTGACCACCTTTACATGCCAGCAGTTTTTAATTATAATGAACCCATATTATTTTTCCATGTTTTGATGAATGACGCCCTGTGTTGCAGACATGCTGCTGGTGACCACAAATCCCTACGACTACCACTTCTGCTCGCAGGGCGTCACCACGGTGGAGGGCGTCAGCGACGGGGAGGAGCTGATGCTCACTGATGTGAGAGACAAAACACACTCACCTCTAACAAAAGAGACACATCATGTAGCTGAGCTGAACACATCAGCCAGTCATCAGCCAGCGTGCATGGTTTGTGTACGTGGGTTATGAAACGTGCCTACAGGTTTTTTGTGGCCTGGGTCGTCATATTTTCAAATATCATGACTATTTCTGCTGCATGTTCAGGCTTTCACATTCAAATGTAAGCAAGGCTCGCTCTTAGACAAACTAATAAACACATGCTACAAAAGCTTAAAAAAAGATAAAATAATTACCACACCTACTCTAAAAACTAAAACTAAATATTTATCAAAATAAAAGCTCAATAGCACATCCAAAACTTTAATAAGTTTGGTCAACAGCTTCAAGAGTGCAGCTTCACTCCAGTGTTGATGTACTGACACTTTACTTGAGTATTTCCATTCAGTGAGACTTTATAATTTCCTGCTCTACATTTCAGAGGGAATCTTTTATTTTTTTTAATCTTTTTCCTCAAATGTGCTGCAACAGGATGCGGAGCAGTTAGAGCTACAACTTTAAAATACTTTTTACAAGTTAATGCAGCAATAATTTAACGCTCTGAAAGAAACCATTTCATGCTTTTTAATACTTAAGTACATTTTACTGATAATGTTATTGTACCTTCACTCAAGTAACATTTTAAATGCAGGACTTGCACTTTGAATGGTGTACTTTATCGCTACTTTTATTGATTATGGAGGAAACAGAGGCTGCTCCTGGTGCTTGGCTCATGGTCTGGGTCTGTTAGAGCAAATATGGACGATATCAGAGAGGCGAGAGAATTGAATAAATGCTTGTAGCCTTTACACATCACAAGGACACAGAATAGCAACCAGCCCGCTGACTGCAGGTAGAAATAATATCTAATGAATGAAACTCACAGTCGCATATCAGATTCTTTCCCAGGATTCCTGAGGGTGTTTGGTGTGAGGGAACACGAGGCCGACTTTGTGAATAGAGGATCTTTTTATAGACGCGGAGCGATGACAGAGTGTTATCTCGGTGGAGATGACGGCGCTGAGCCCTGACGGCCGGCAGCGATAAGCCTTTTTATTTCCACATTTACACTCTGCAGCACGCTGATCCTCCGCTGCCTCAGTAGCACAAACAGCCTAATCTTTAGTCTTTTGCACAACTCATGTTGTTCTGTAGGGAAAAAAAGAAATGTGAGTAATCTATATATATATATATATATATATATTTTTTTTTTTTTTTTTTTTTTTTTACCACGCTCACATTTTCATTCTAGACTACTGGGCAGCATGTTGACACTGTTAGCTGAAGATTCTCAACCGCAACCGTGACTTGAACGCCCGAAAACACTCTACTGTGTGTGTGTGTGTGTGTGTGTGTGTGTGTGTGTGTGTGTGTGTGTGTGCAGCATGCCATGGACATTCTGGGCTTCACTCCAGAGGAGAAGTACGGCTGCTATAAGATTGTCGGGGCCATCATGCACTTCGGCAACATGAAGTTCAAGAAGAAGCAGAGGGAGGAGCAGGCCGAGGCCGACGGCACTGAGAGTAAGACACACACACACACACACACACACACACAGTAATATATGACTACACAGAGTAATCCGTTACAACAAAGAGTAATCTGTTACTGCTGTGACAGAATTAATCTCCCTTCCTCCGATGATCAGACTTAGGCAAAAAAGGGGCACTGCCTGCATATCTTCAAACAGAGAGAGAGCAGCGGTGGTCGAGCGAGCTAGAGAGTGAAGGAAGAGAGGTTCAAAGGTTTTGAACCACAACCGCAAGAAATCCTTGATCATACAGTCACAACTGTGCACAATATATATATATATATATATATATATATATATATATATATATATATATATATTAGGCTGATAGGCCCAGTAATACGAGAGATTAGCTTCAGACACACTGATATTGTGAATATTTATAGATAATCACTGTATAGATATTCCATTTGAGATGATTTTTGGGACAGGAAAAAAAACATTTTTACTATATAAATTTATTAAGATGTTCATTTGATTTGTGATATCAGCTGCATTTTATTTTGCTGTAGTAATTGTAAATAAGTCGGTTCACACATCACAGTTTCATATAATAAGCTCTCCATAAAAATTATATTATCTGACATTTAAATTGACAACATTTCGAAACTGTCCTGTTTGTTGTAATTATGTGTAACTATGTTCAGGGCTCTGAATAAACCTGAACTTGAACTTGAACTTCCTAACAAGCCAGCGATGTTGCCAGAAAGATTTGTGGCTCAGGAATAAACATAATTCTGCAGCGTCACACTTTGTTGTTATTGAATTTTTGTGTGTGTCGTGTGTTAAGGTGTAGATAAGGCGGCTTACCTGATGGGCATCAACTCTGCGGATCTGCTGAAAGGCCTCCTGAACCCCCGGGTCAAAGTGGGCAACGAGTTCATCATCAAAGGACAGACCGTGGAACAGGTGATCGATCAGTCAATCAGTCAATCAATCAAACAATCAATCAGTCCATGTATCTGTGCCACATTATAAAGAATAACGACTGAAACACTGAAATCACTTTATACTTGTTGTCAACAAAACTGACGTGTGTGTGTGTGTGTGTGTGTGTGTGTGTGTGTGTGTGTGTGTGTGCAGGTGAACTACGCGGTGGGCGCTCTGGCCAAGGCGACGTACGACCGCATGTTCAAGTGGCTGGTGGGTCGCATCAACCAGTCGCTGTACGTCGCTCTGCCTCGCCAGTTCTTCATCGGAGTTCTGGACATCGCTGGCTTCGAGATCTTTGAGGTACGAAGAGATAGATAGATAGATAGATAGATAGATAGATAGATAGCAGAAAAATAATCAGCAGAATAATAAACACCGAAAATAATCATTAGTTACAGCCCTGAGTTTGTTCATGAGCCTCTCTCTCTCTCTCTCTCTCTCTCTCTCTCTCTCTCTCTCTCTCTCTCTCTCTCTCTCTCTCTCTCTCTGCAGTTCAATAACTTTGAGCAGCTGTGCATTAACTTCACCAACGAGAAGCTGCAGCAGTTCTTCAACCACCACATGTTCATCCTGGAGCAGGAGGAGTACAAGACCGAGGGCATCGAGTGGACCTTCATCGACTTCGGCCTGGACCTGCAGGCCTGCATCGACCTCATCGAGAAGGTCTGCTCAGTAAAGTCAAGTTAACAAAACCACAATCAAACTGCATTTGGGGAGGTTCTTGCCAAAGATGCTCATCAAGTTTAATGTATGTCGACTGTACGATGATCACATGAATGAATCTTATTGGCTATGACTCGCGTCAATATACAAGAGAACATCATCTGCGTATGTGATCACTCTGTGCTGCTGTAGTGGTAAACAGTGAAGCTCAGCTAGAATGGAGCCTTGCAATAGTGATTTTAATGTGTTAATATGAAGTATTAATATTAAGTGATGTTAATGTGCTCTGACAAAATACCAAAGAAGAGGAGGAGGAAAATGTGGACCCGGGCGTTTTCTTCTTGGTTGGATTCCCAAACATTTCATTTTGCTTGTTTTACCTCCATCATCGGGTTTACCTCCAGTGTTGTGTGCTGTCATTTTATACTGCATTCCTACTGGTTGGTTAGCTGCTGTGACTGAATTAAAAGCAGAGCTTTTCATGTAAATTTGTCATTTTTTTCTCATAAATTTAACACTTTAATCTCAGAGAATATGCGTGTTTATTCTCTGAATATTATCCCCTATATCCCCATACCCCTCCTATTTATTTCCCCTACAAACTTTAACCAAAAATTTGCTTTCATTTTATATTGTAAAAAAAGGGCATTTTTCATTTCAGGCGTGACTTTAAAGTGTTTAGGTATCTAAGGATAAGGTGTTATTATTCTCTCTCTCTCTCTCAGCCCATGGGTATTCTGTCCATCATGGAGGAGGAGTGTATGTTTCCTAAGGCCACGGACCACAGCTTTAAAACCAAACTGTACGACAACCACCTGGGCAAGTCGCCCAACTTCCTGCGACCCCGGCCCGACAAGAAACGCAAATATGAGACTCACTTCGAGGTCGTCCACTACGCTGGAGTGGTCAGTACCTGTGTATACTAGTACTACTCACAGTACCACTATGACTACTAACTAATACTATGGCTATTGCTACTGCTACCACCACTAAAACTACTAAAACACCACTAGTTACATGAGGCTCTCTAGCTCAGCAGGCTCAACATTTCCCAGCCTGAACTTTAGTCACATTAGAGAATGCGAGTTTAGGAATTAGGATTTTTAGTCCAGATTATTTCCTGTCCGTCTGTCAACATGCTGGTTGTGTTCCCAGGTGCCGTACAACATCGTGGGCTGGTTGGATAAGAACAGGGACCCTCTGAACGAGACGGTGGTGGCTCTATTCCAGAAGTCCTCCAACAAGCTGATGGCGTCCCTGTTTGAGAACTACGTCAGCTCTGACATGGGTAACTAGCTAACTAACTAACTAACTAACTAACTAACCAGCTGCTGGCCGGTTTGCTCAAAAACCTCCAGCAGATCTGACACAGGGAGCTGCCAGATTAAAGGGGCAGTTGCTGCAAAAAAACTCTAATTGTCTTCCACTGAAAACTCAATTAAGGACAAAAAAAAAACCCTTAACTGGACTCTGGCCTGATGTGACTGTGGTGGCAGTTCACCTCCAGAGATGTTAAATAGGAATAATAAAACAGAAAAACAGATCTGACCTCTGAGTCAGGAAGTGACTGAGGGACAAACTAGTCCTGATTTCAATGAATAAATAAATAAATAACTCACTTATTAATACTGAACTTTGGCTAAATAAAGTGGAGCAGACTCAAAATGACTCGCTGAGACCAAGGCGAGCAGTGCAGTATGTCCGCTCAGACCCAGACCTGCTGCTGTGTTGTGATGTAGTTTATCAGAGGAGTGTGTGTGGACAGTGTGAGTGTGAAGTTGCCGTGTTGTTCTGTTGCAGCTGCTGACCCGAAGGCAGAAAGCAAGCAGAAGAGGAGGAAGGCCGCCTCGTTCCAGACGGTTTCCCAGCTTCACAAGGTGACTTCACCTGTTTGTTCGACAGACAGACAGACAGACAGACAGGCAGGCAGGCAGGCAGACAGACAGGCAGACAGACAGACAGGTACAGCAGTGGGGAGAACATGAAGCTGCCTGGAAGAAGGGAAAACACACTCAGACAAACATTTTGGTAAATGGTTTTGTAATGATCTAAGGACGAGATCATGCAAAAAAACCCAACAAAAAAAACATTTGTGTGTGTGTGTGTGTGTGTGTGTGTGTGTGTGTGTGTGTGTGCTTGTGCATATACAGGAGAACCTCAACAAGCTGATGGCGAACCTCCGCAGCACTCAGCCTCACTTTGTTCGCTGCATCATCCCCAACGAGACCAAGAGCCCAGGTGACCTGGTGTGGATCTTTTGTCCATGTGTGACATGAAAACCTCTTTCAGCTCTTGTGGATAATGCGAGGGGTTTCCCTGTGTGTCCTGCAGGGGTGATGGATCCCTTCCTGGTCCTGCACCAGCTCCGCTGTAACGGCGTGCTGGAGGGGATCAGGATCTGCAGGAAGGGCTTTCCCAACCGGATCCTGTACTCTGAGTTCAAACAGCGGTGAGTCACCAGAATCAAACCCTGTCAAAGCTCCGCCTCCAGCACACACCTTTACACACCTTGACACACCTTCACACACCTTCACACACCTGCTCTATCTGGATCAGAGCTGGAGCTTCAGCGGAGGACAAAAACACCTGACAGGTGGTTTTAGGTCAGACATTCAACAGGAAAACCAACTTAGATAAACCAGGTGCTGAACAGTTAGTTAGTTAACCCTTTATTGGGCAAGTGACTATTTTTGGTAATTTCAGAAATTTTACACATCACGCCCATCCCCTGTCTCAATTAGTTCAATAATCATTCGGTCTTCACCCAGCCAATCAGCAAAGATCGCTCTACATCCCAGGTCACATGATTGTGGCATTTGACCAGTCTCATTGGCTTTGATTTTCTATAGGAAAATGAAAATTTTAGAAAAATTTTATAAAAGTAATAAAGTCATGTCATGTTCACTTATAACAGTCCAGGGTTGTTTTTTTGAATTTCAAAGTATTTCAATGAGTGCCCTATAAAGGGTTAACTGATTATTCACTTGGAAGAAAATGAATTGATCACAAGTTTGATAATAAATGTTTTTGTAAATGTTTTAGCCAGTAAAAACACCAACCACTGTCTGATTGTCTGGTTTTATAACTTTTATCATTTTTTTTTTTTTTTTTAATTTTGCACTGGTCAGTGAAACTTGGCTGGAAAAAAAATCAGAGATGGAACATTGTTGAAAAAAGAAAAATGATCAATCATTTAATTGAAGAATAGATTAATTATTATTTACAGTCCTGGTAACAACATAAACATGTTTTTTTTTTTTTTTTTTTTCCTGCAGTTATCGTATCCTGAACCCGGCTGCCATCCCGGAGGACTCGTTCGTGGACAGCAGGAAGGCTGTGGAGAAGCTGCTGGGCTCTCTGGACATCGACCACACGCAGTACAAGTTTGGACACACCAAGGTAGAGTGACTGTCACGCTCACCCTGCTGCTGCACTCAGGTGTCATACGACATGAGCTTACCTGGTGAGGAAGGCTCCAGGTGTGAGCCGTGCCCTGACAGGCTGTCCCGCCCTCTCAGGTGTTCTTCAAGGCGGGGCTGCTGGGCCTGCTGGAGGACATGCGGGACAGCCGTCTGTCCCAGATCCTGACCGTGGTCCAGGCCCGCTGCCGGGGGAAGCTGATGAGGATGGAGCGGCAGAGGATGATGCAGGAGAGGTGGGAGCCCCGAGGAGAACGTCTGAGCGGAGCTGAGGAGCAGAGAGAGGAGCGTTTGGCTGCTCTCCTTCACCTCACTGAATATAGAGCCAGTTACACTGATTCTGCTGGGATATTGTCATTTATTTCTTGGATCATCATCGTTAATGATTTTGAATAATTTATGAGTCTAATGTTGTGTTTGATGCCACGTTTGAGGTCAGAGGCTAAAAGCTAAAGGCTACAGGAGGAGGAGCCGACTGAGGATGTGAAGCTTGGTTAAAAACATTCTTTTGACCACGCTCTTCTTCCTCTTCTTCCTCTTCTCCTCCTCCCCCTCCTTCTTCTTCTTCTATTCCTCCTCCTTCTTCTTCTCCTCGCTCCTCTTTTTCTCCTCCTCCTTCTTCTACCCCTTCATCTTCTCCTCCTTCTCCTCCTCCTCCTTCTCCCTTTTCTTCTTCTCCCCCTCCTTCTCCTCTTCCTCCTCCTTAACTTCTTCTCCTCCTGCTCCTCTGCCTCCTCCTCCTTCTTCTTCTTCATTTCCTCTTCCTCCTCCTCCTCCTTTCTCCCTCTTCTTCTTCTTCTTCTTCTTCTTCTTCTCCTCCCCCTCCTTCTCCTTCTTCTCCCTCTCTTCCTCCTTCTCCTCCTTCTCCCCTTCCTCCTCTTCCTCCTCCTTAACTTCTCCTCCTCTTCCTCCTCCTTAACTTCTCCTCCTCCTCCTCCTCCTCCTCCTCCTGTCTTCTTCCTCTTCTGTCCCAGTCTCCATGAACCTCAGCACCAGCGTCCAAACCTACACAGACTCTGAACATGTTTTCTTTATATTTTTAGTTTTAGTTTAGTTTTGTCAGAAAGCAGCGTCGCTTTAGTTAGTTTTAGTTTTTTTTTAAAATTTAAAGTCTAGTTTTTAGTTTTATTTCGGTGAATTAAAGTGTTTTGTGTTGCCGTGGTAACGTGGCGGCTCCTCCTCAGGGACTCGGCGATGGTGATCCAGTTCAACCTGCGGGCCTTCTTCTCGGTGCGCACCTGGCCCTGGATGATGCTCTTTTACAAGCTCCGCCCCCTGCTGAGGAGCGCCCAGGTGGAGAAGGAGCTGGCGGCGCTGAAGGAGGAGTTCAACAAACTAAAAGAGGCCTTCGACAGGTCCGTTTGTCTGTCTGTCTGCCTGTCTGTCTGTCTGTCTGTCTGTCTGTCTCTCTGTCTGCCTGTCTGTCTGTCTGTCTGTCTGCCTGTCTGTCTGTCTCTCTGTCTGTCTCTCTGTCTCTCTGTCTGTCTGTCTGTCTGTCTGTCTGTCTCTCTGTCTGTCTGTCTGTCTGTCTGTCTGTCTGTCTGTCTGTCTGTCTCTCTGTCTGTCTGTCTGTCTGTCTGTCTCTCTGTCTGTCTGTATTTAAGTGACTGCCCTCAGCTGGTTTCTTGTTTGTTTGTTTGTTTGTTTGTTTGTTTGTTGCTCAGGTCGGAGGCGAAGCGTCGGGAGGCCGAGGAGCGGCAGGTGGTTTTGGTTCAGGAGAAGAACGACCTCACTCTGCAGCTCCAGGCTGTGAGTCAAACCACAGCAAACATGTTCAGAGGGATTATAATCCTGTTAGTTTGCTCAAACTGAAGAGAATTTAAACTGATAAAAAAAAAACTAGTAAATAAATAGATACATAAATAAATAACAGTCAAACTGGATCTTCACTGGGATCAAAGTGGAGTCACGGAATCAAAGTCTAAAGGTGTCCCTGACAAATACCAGGTATAAAAAAAAAGACTGGAACTAACACTGAAACGAATAAAAACTAAGCTAAAATTAAATATTTTCAAATGAAAAAAATAAACTAAACTAGAAAACCGACTTTAAAAACAAATTAAAACTAAATTGAAGCTGAAAACAAAAAGTCAGAATGAATTAAACACAAATGCAAAATTATAATAATCTGGACGTACAGAGGTGAAAAGAGGGGAAGTTGGAAAAAGAGGCTTTTGCCCCAAAACAGTGGAATATTCCTTTAAGGACTGACTCTAGTTTAGGAAAACTCAGTATGAATTACAAGTAATGCTTTATTTTTATGTTTTTGAAATAACTCCCTCATTTCCCTGCATGAGCACTTCAGGGGGCCTCAGTCATGTGTGGAAGAGTTTTAATTTAATTTTTTTTTTTTTTTAATGTTATTTTAGGTTTTTGTAGCACTTTGAGATTCTTTTATGAAAAGCGCTTTACAAATAAAATTTATTATTAATATTATTATTATTATTTATTAATATTTTGCCCTCGCCGTCCTCCAGGAGCAGGACAACCTGACGGACGCTGAGGATCGCTGCAACCAGCTGATCCAGGCCA
Source organism: Myripristis murdjan (assembly GCF_902150065.1). Classification (NCBI taxonomy): domain Eukaryota; kingdom Metazoa; phylum Chordata; class Actinopteri; order Holocentriformes; family Holocentridae; genus Myripristis; species Myripristis murdjan. Next base: position 2,991,604 of record NC_043986.1, read on the forward strand.
AGATCTCCCTGGAGTCCAAGCTGAAGGAGGCGCAGGAGCGGCTGGAGGACGAGGAGGAGGTGAGCGCCTCGCTGACCTCCAAGAAACGGCAGCTGGAGGACGAGGTGGCGTCGCTCAAGAGGGACGTGGACGACCTGGAGATCACCCTGGCCAAGGTGGAGAAGGACCGGCACGGCGTGGAGAACAAGGTGTGTGACCCCCGCGGGCGCAGGTCACCGTGTCGGACACCGGGGGGCAGCACTGCCACAGCACACGCCTGGTTCTGATGAAACTCTGAGTCATTTCCCATGAAGCTCTGTCGTCTGCTGTTTATCTGTCTGTGATACTGGTGACCAAAATCATCTGAAACCAGCACAGTCGATACCAAACAAACACAGCGACACTGATTTTAAAACACTAAGTGAAAAAAATCTTTTGCCCCTTGTTGCTGCTAATTTTCTGGTAGTTTTTCTGCTAAGTTTTTCTTCCTAATTTTTCAAAAATGAGCTCATTGCCTTTCTTTCGCATGTTTTCAAACAAACTAAGAGAATTGTTGTGACTTTCAAAGGGTTATAATAATAATAATAATAATACATTTTATTTGTTATGGCGCCTTTCAAGGCACTCAAGGTCGCCTTACAGTAAAAATAAATACAGAATACAGCAATGACAGAAAAAAAACACAGCATAAAAACAACACAGACAACACAGCATAAGAAAACATCATAGAAAAAAGCATAAAAAGAAAACATCATAGAAAATACTTAATTAGACATTGTGACACCCACCCCACAATATAAACTACAACAACTATTGATTCACACTTGCAGACCCATGTTTGATCACAACCACTAATAATGAAGGATTCAATGGAAGTCGCCTATTGGTCATGTCTTTTACATTATATATATATATATATACACATATACATACACATATACACACACATACATGCATACATATATACATACATACACACATACACACATATACATACACACATATATACATATATACATATATACACACACATATAGATGTATATACATATATACATATACATACATACATACATACAAAAAATGGAACAGAACAGTTACAGAGAGTAGGCTATCTTGAACAGGTGAGTTTTGAGTCTGAGTCTGTGTTAAATAGTTTCAATGTCGCACTTAAACTCTGACTAATTAAACCAGAAAAAGAAAATGTTCAAATGATCCTTTCTGCATTCTAACAGTTTCTAGTGAATTATAGTGAAAATCATTATAGTGGAGCCCCCTGGAGGCCCCTGAAGGACCTCTGCGGGTCCCTGAACCCCACTTTGAAAACCACAGTATTAGACCACATAATGTATTCATATAAATATCCACGTGTGTGTGTGTGTGTGTGTGTGTGCAGGTGAAGAACCTGTCCCAGGAGATGTGTGTGTTGGATGAGTCCATCGCCTCGCTCAGCAGGGAGAAGGCGGCCCTGCAGGAGGCGCACCAGCAGGTCCTGAGCGACCTGCAGGCCCAGGAGGACAAAGTCAACATGCTGGCCAAGGCCAAGGCCCGGCTGGAGCAGCACGTGGACGACGTGAGGACACACAAACGCACCACCACGAACGCACCGCAAACGCACCACGAATGCACCACGAACGCACCACGAATGCACCACAAACACACATCTAAACGCACTGAAACACATCTCGTCTCTCATTAACAGCCTTTATTTTACATTAGTTCACTTATTTTTTTATCCTTTAGTAGATAACGCTCCATGTACTCGGTGTGTACCTCCTCCTCCCCCTCCTCCTCCTCCTCCTCCTCCTCGTCTTCGTCCTCCTCGTCCTCCTCCTCCTCCCCCGCTCCTTCTCTTCATCCTCCTTGTCCTCGTCCTCCTCGGCCTCTTCATCTTTCTGGTCCTCCTCAACCTCCTTCTCCTCCTCTTCATCCTCCTTGTCCTCATCCTCTTCATCCTTCACTTCATCCTCGTGCCGGTCCCCCCCCCTCCCCCTCCTGCAGGTGGAGGGCTCTCTGGAGCAGGAGAAGAAGCTGAGGCTGGAGGTGGAGCGGTACAAGCGGAAGCTGGAGGGAGACCTGAAGCTCTCCGTGGAGTCGCTCAGAGATCTGGAGAACGAGAAGCAGCAGCTGGAGGAGAAGCTGAAGAAGTACGGAAACATCTGGAACATCTGGAACATCACCCGCACACACACCTGCCACTCAAACGGACACAAATAAAGAAATAATAATATCACAATGTTTTCCAGCGCTTAAATGACAAACCTGTTTTTTTCTTCTCTGTTTTCTGTCGGTCTGTCCATGTAATGAAAGAAAGAAAGAAAAGAAAAAACAAAAACAAAAGCAAAACAAATAATTGGTGATTAATTAATTATAATCATAAATATAGTTTTTTGGACATTTTTTTCACATCTCTCTCTCTCTCTCTCTCTCTCCCTCTCTCTCTTTCTCTCTCTCCCTCTCGCTCTCTCTCTCTCTCCCTCCCTCTCCCTCTCTCTCCCTCCCTCTCCCTCTCTCTCCCTCCCCCCCCTCTCTCTCTCTCTCTCTCTCTCCCTCTCTCTCTCTCCCTCCCTCTCTCTCTCTCTCTCTCCCTCTCTCTCTCTCTCTCTCTCTCTCTCTCTCTCCCTCTCTCTCTCAGGAAAGACTTGGAGCTGGCTCAGGTTCACTGTAAGGTGGAGGATGAGCAGAGTCTGGTGGCTCAGCTGCAGAAGAGGATCAAGGAGCTTCAGGTGAGAACCTCACTCACCTGGACTCACCTGGAGGGTTAACCCTGCTGCTGTTGCCATGACGACAGCAGTGAAACACACAGACAGATAGATAGATTCGGTTAGGTTCGGTTCGGTTGCGTTGCCTAAGTGCCGCTGCGCTCTGATTGGCCGCTCAGACTCGTACGGAGGAGCTGGAGGAGGCGCTGGAGGCGGAGCGGCTGTGGAGGTCCAAGGCCGAGCGGCAGAGGAACGACGTGGCCCGAGAGCTGGAGGAGCTGGGGGAGAAGCTGGAGGAGGCCGGGGGGGCGTCGGCCGCTCAGATCGCCCTCAACAGGTCAGACGCCTCGTTAACCAATTAACCAATTAACCAATCAATCAGTCAGTCTGCTAATCGGCCTGACTGAGGCCCCCCCCCCCCCCCATTGTTTAAAAGGAATCAAGAGAGCTGATATCGATCCAGCTGTCAAAGGGTTGAATTTCCTTTTGAAGCCCCCCTCCTTTCATTTATTAAGCCTCAAAAAATAATCTCTGTTCATCAATATTACATATTTGGAGTTTTTTTTTTTTCATGCACAAACATCCCTTTGTTCCTTAAATGTGACTCCACATCTTGTCCTCATCAGAAATGTGCAGATCTATGAATATGCAAACACCCATCAATTTAGAATAAATTCAGAACAATAAGTAAGAATAATAAGTCATAACGTGGCATCAGTTTCATAAACTCCTTGAAGTTTCGTTAAATTGGGATTTTAAGCTCATGAGGCTGAAGCGGCTCCGTGTGCGGGACCTTCAACAGGAAGCGGGAGGCGGACTTCCTGAAGATGCGGCGGGAGCTGGAGGAGGCGGGGCTTCTGCACGAGGCGACGGCGGCCACGCTGAGGAAGAAGCACTCGGACAGCGTGGCCGAGCTGGGCGAGCAGATCGACGGCCTGCAGAGAGCCAAGCAGAGGCTGGAGAAGGAGAAGGCGGAGCTCCGGCTGGAGGCCGACGACCTGGCAGCCAACCTGGACCAGCTGTCCCGGGCCAAGGTGCCGCCGCCCGGCTCGCTGACTTTAGCTTTATTTTATTTACAAAAGAAAACATTTCATCTTTTCATCTCTCTAAAATCTTGTTTCGGATGCCGTCCCATTAAAGTTTTTTATTTACTTTTTGTATTTTTTAAGAAAATAGATGTTTTGTGTCACTGCCCATGTTTCCATAAGGACGTCTACAAAGTTCCTATTAGAATATTTGATTCTCATTAAAGTCTGTTTACTGTTAAGCACACTTCAGTTATTCTGGGGGGAAAATCTCAGAATTTCTGAGATTAAAACTGTAAATTTAAGAGGAAAATGAACTCAGATATTCTTTCAAATTAAAGTGGTAATTTTATGAGAAAAAAATCTCAAATTCTGAGATTGTAAGTCACAAATTTACAAGAAAAAAATGGGAAAATGATACTTAGAACCTTTTCCTTTTTGGATTAACACATTTGTTATCCTTTAGGCAATATATCCATACAATATTTTATTACTTAGCCAAATCATTAGATTTGTTCAAGACTGAAAAGGCTTTTGAAAGACGGTTAAAAGCTGCCCTGCATTTCGGTTTTAGAGTGATTCATGAATTAAATCAAGAGATTGTAGTGCAGATTTTTCTCGATTTAGCCCTAAAAGTTTGAGTTTTATGGAAACAGATCTCTGCTCCATGCCACTGATGAGCAGCTTAGATCAGAATTTGTGGTTTGGCCGATGAGATGATTATTATTAGACTGTCGTCGCTGATGTATTGATTTGTGATCAGCTGTATTGATCAGCTGTATTGATCAGCTGTATTGATGTGCTGCGTGCAGAGCGGCGTGGAGAAGATGTGCAGAGTTTATGAGGATCAGCTGAACGAGAGCCGGAGCCGAGCAGACGAGCTGCAGAGACAGCTGAATGAGGCGTCCTCGCAGAGGGCACGGGCCGCCGCCGAGGGCGGTGGGACACACACACACACACACACACACACTAACATACACACACACACACACACAACAACAGCATCACACTCCAAGGTCTGTTTCCAGCTCTTCATTTCTCCCTCTGTCTTTCCTCGTCTCTCTCAGCTGAGTACAGCCGTCGTTTGGAGGAACGGGAGGCTCTGATTGGTCAGCTCCAGCGCTCGAAGGCGGGACTTTGCCACAACAGTGAAGGTCTGAAGAAACAGCTGGAGGAGGACAGCAAAGTAACTCTGAGCCCCGAACCCTGAGCCCTCACTCAGACGGTCAAATAATCACTCTGCTGAAGCGTTGGGCACATGCAGAAAATGTAAAAGTGAATTGTGTGTGTGTGTGTGTGTGTGTGTGTGTGTGTGTGTGTGTGTGTGTGTGTGTGTGTGTGTCAGGCCCGGGTGGCTCTGGCCCACGCGGTGCAGGCGTCCCGTCACGACTGCTGCCTGCTGAGGGAGCAGCTGGAGGAGGAGCAGGAGGCGAAGGCCGAGCTGCAGAGGGCGCTGTCCCAGGCCAACAGCCAGGTGGCGCAGTGGAGGGCAAAGTACGAGACGGACGCCGTGCTGCGGATCGAGGAGCTGGAGGACGCAAAGTGAGACCCCCGCCGCCGCCGCTGTTACTGCTACTAACCAGAGGGGGAGAGCAGAACGTGTGGAAGAACGTCTAGTTTGCATGAGTGGAAATAAAATTAAAATTATCTGCAGGTGTAAAAATTTGCTGAAGTAAAGAAAAACGAGTGTGTCCCCTCTGCTGCTGTGGAGCGCGAGGAAGCATCTTTAAGCACCATGGAAACAGCTTTAGAAATACAGTTTATCACTATTATTATATTATTATTATTATCTTGAGGGAGAGTAAGTGGTGGGACAGTGGGTTTCGTACATGTTGGCCTGAAGGTGGCGCTAGTTTCAGACCAAACAAGGAATGTAATTTCCTGTCACAGACTTGCACAAATATGGCTGCAATTTATTTTTTTAGTTGAGAAATGTCAATGTGGAAATTTGCATCCGTCGCGTCGCCTGGCATGAATGTGCATCTGTTTACGTCTTTGCATTGACTTTGTATGGAACGAGTGAATCTGGTCTGAACACACAGGGAGTTAACTGGCATGTGACAGTGAGGTGTGTTGTGTGGAGGTCACATGTTCGGCCAGACGGTGGCGCTAAAGAGAGGGTGATGAGGTCATTAAAACTGACAGGGCTCATGTCCTCTGGGGAGCAGGACTGTCCTCATAGTGTCATCTAAAATAAACATATCAAGATGATGAACGGACAGATGATGATGAAGATGATGATGATGATGAACGTCCTCAGGCCTTGCTACAGTGTTACATTTTAATTCAGCAGAGGCTTTTATCCAACGCAACAGACGCCTGAGAGTAAAACCTTTTTTTTTTTTTTTTAATATTCATATACACTGTTTATAATATATACCATTTATATTTATATATTTATATAGGCTGTTTATATTTTCTTTATATTTTTATATTTATTGTTTATATATATATTTTATATTTATTATACACATACTACTTATATACATAGGCTGTTTATTTATATTTATTATATATATATATACGATTTATATTTACATATGCTGTTTATATTTATTTATATATACTGTTTATAGTTATACATACTGTTTATATTCACACATATTGTTTATATATACTGTTTATACTTATATTCTATATTCTATAGATACTTGTATTCTATATTTACACTTTTTTTTTTTCACCTTGCTTTATTTATTTATTTAGGCTTATACCGGGACCTGAGTGCTAATTTCGTACTACTAGCCTGTAAATGTGAGCTGGTATGACAATAAAGTTCCTTGAATCCTTGAATCCTTGAATCCTAAAAGCCAGACAGGCAGGCGCTGGTCAGCAGAGAATCACAGACGTGAAGGCCGGTTCAGTCTGACGGGGCGGAGCTGCCGACACGCCGAGCTCACAGAGCGGAGAGAGAGAATTTTTCTTTCTCTTCCCTCCTCTCAGTCCTTCAGGTGTGGAGGTTTTCAAGAGAGAGCAGGGTGTTGAGCTTTTGAGCTTTGAGATGTTGGACACCATCTTCACCTCTGGACGTCGAGTGGTTCAGTTCCTGTGGGTAGCATTTCCTGTTAGCTTAGCATAAAGACTTGAAGTCTATGGGAGTCATTAGCCTGGTTCCATCAAAGTAAAAAAATAAACCTTACAGCAACGTTTCTTTACACCGTGGATCGTGTGAATTTGAAATCCACATCTTAACCTTTTTATTTATTTATTTTTTTTTAAATTTTTGTATTTTTATTATAATTTCAGTTATTCTTATATATATTATTATAGAACATGAGCAAGTGCAACAGCGGTTTCCCCTTGCCGATCAGTAAAGTATTTCTGAGTGTGATCGTGATTGGCTGTTGGCGTTTGCAGGAAGAAGCTGGTGGTGCGGCTGCAGGCGGCTGAGGAGGCCGGCGAGGCGTCTCTGGCCAGATGTTCCTCCCTGGAGAAAACCAAGCAGCGCCTGCAGACAGAGATTGAGGACCTGATGGTGGACCTGGAACGCTCCAACGCCGCCGCCCTCGCCCTCGACAAGAAACAACGCAACTTCGACAAGGTCAGACCACAAGCCACCGTCCCCACCGCGACCACGGGCTGTAATCTGTAGGTTCCTCTACTTTAGCAGGCAGTCAGCTGAAGGTCCGGTTCTGCTCTCCTCATGGACTCAGCTGGGAAAGAGTGAGCGTGGCTTTTAGAGTGCAACCCTGTTTTGAAATGTGTTAAAACTGCAAACTGGATGTTGTCTGCCAGGTGCCATGTCAGCATGTTGTGTCTCTCCTGGTTTACATTTAACAGATGGAGATGCAAGATGACAGAAATGTTAAACAAGCCAACCAAGCACAAGTATTTCATCATATAACATGGGATTGTGCATCAGCAAAAAGAAAAAAAATCAGATTTGGAAGATGATATTATAGCGATATAGAAATGATGCAGGTAGCGCTTATGGACAGGTGTCTTTTCAACTTTTTAGATTTACAGGTTTTCAATGCTGATGCAAGCTGTTAGCATCTATACAAAATCCTTCAAAATGTTTAATTTGGAAAGCAAATTAATCTGTTTTTTGAGCCTGATGGATGCTGTTTGATACTGTTTTCAACTTTTTTTTTATTTACAGTTGATGGACCTTTGAGGTTGATCTGTTTTTGTTGTGCCTGGGCTGAATTTGGTCCACGATGCTTATCATTATCTTCTCTCTCTCTCCCATCTTTACCACCTCCGTCCGGTGGGCTCTGTCCAGCAGTAAACGTGCTTGTTAAAGACACTCGGTTTGTTTGTGATGCAGCTGCTGGGTGACTGGAGGCTGAAGTTCGAGGAGAGCCAGGCGGAGCTGGAGATGTCGCAGCGAGAGTCTCGCAGTCTGAGCACGGAGCTGTTCAAGCTGAAGAACTGCTACGAAGAGGCTCTGGATCACCTGGAGACGGTCAAACGGGAAAACAAGAACCTGCAAGGTTTGGCTGTCTTCCGCCTGCTAACAGGATGATGTGAACATGACTTGATTGATTGATTGATTGATTGATTGATCCCTGTGTTTTCCACCAGAGGAGATAGTGGACCTGACGGATCAGATCAGTCAGGGCGGGAAGACCATCTATGAGCTGGAGAGGATGAAGAAGGTCCTCGACATGGAGAAGGGTGACATCAGAGCTGCTCTGGAGGAGGCGGAGGTGACTGTTAACCTTGCAACCTTCTAACAGAACTAACATTAAAGCGAGGCTTCACCCATAATGCATCATTGACCTGCCGTTAAGAAAGTTTTCCTTGGTAAACTCGTATTCCAAAAACGACCTGCACATCCAAACTACTAGCTGTCTAATCCACCAACCTAATCATGGGTTTGTAATTATTGTTATGTCTTTGCATCCCGGGAGTCAGTATAATTCTCCTCATTTTGTATTTCAGGGTTCTCTGGAGCACGAGGAGAGCAAGACCATCAGAGTCCAGATGGAGCTGGAGCAGATACGAGCCGAGATCCACAGGAAGATCTCAGAGAAAGACGAGGAGATCGAAAACCTGAGGTACCAAACAGCACCGACTAAACCAAACCCTAACCCCCCCGGCTCAATAATAATAAAAAAAAATTAAAATGACAAACCTGGGCAACACAGAGTTCACCTTGTTTTGCCACACCAAGAACTTGAAGAAGAAGAATTTCAAGAACTTGTTTCTTCTGTCTTCCTGTCTCAGAACTTCAGGTCAGCTCAACAAATGACAAACTAGAAATGAGTAGTATTATTATTATTATATACGAACCAAACATACAACAAACAAAAATACACATGATGCCCATCTACTTTTTCAGTGTCTGCTGTTGAATCTAGTGAGATCAGGGTCGAAGCTACTGCACCTCGACTTTTCGACTTGACAAGCTTCATAAGGGCTAACCCGGCATTTACTTTAAATGGTTCTTTATTTCTGTGTTTATTGCGTGTTCATTCTGTGTTTTAAACAAAATAGACATGTTTTACATCAGAATTGTTCACTGTTTTCTGCTGGATCGTACGATGCCGGGGTTGAAGCAATCAGACCTGTAGTTTTGACAGGAAGACCCTCAGAAATCGTCTCTTTGAAGGCAGGCTTAGCAAGCAGCTTTGTGGTCTTACTTCACCAAACTTCACTTCTGTATTCGTCGCCACACTTTTAACCAAACAGAAACTTGTCCTTGTAATATTTTAGTGTCTTCTTCTGAATCTCACCGTGCCAGGGCTGAAGTAACTGCACCTCCACTTTAATCATAACCAGCTCCAAAAAGCTCGTTATGATGCCACGTCTGAAACAGTGGACTAGCTGTTTAATAAAAGAATAAGTGAGGAATCAGGATTACACGGTGCAGGTGTAATGTCGGTGCCGTCCACCAGGCGGAGCCACCAGCGCTCCCTGGAGGCCATGCAGAGCAGCCTGGAGGCGGAGGTGCGCTGCCGCAGCGAGGCGGTTAGGCTCCGGAAGAAGATGGAGTGCGACCTGAATGAGATCGAGGTCCAGCTGGGACACGCCCACCGCCAGGCCGCCGAGAGCCAGAGACTCACCAGACACCTGCAGACACAGGCACAGCACTTAATCTGCCTGCATAATCTAGTCTGATCTGTGCTAATCCACTGTAATTGGATCTAATCTGATCCAAAATACTCTAATCTAATATGGTCCAATCCAGTCCAGTCCAGTCCAAACCAATCCAATCCAATCCAATCCGAACTAATCTATTCTGATATAACCAATCAGATTTGAGCTAAATTAATCCAATCCAATCCAATCCAATCTAATCTATTCTGATATAACCAATCAGATTTGAGCTAAATTAATCCAATCCAATCCAATCCAATCCGAATTAATCTATTCTGATATAACCAATCAGATTTGAGCTAAATTAATCCAATCCAATCCAATCCAATCTAATCCAATCCAATCCAATCCAATCCAATCCAATCCAATCCGAACTAATCTATTCTGATATAACCAATCAGATTTGAGCTAAATTAATCAAATCCAATCCAGTCCAATACAATCCAGCACAGTCCAAACCAATCGAATCAAATTTAATCAAATTTAATCTGATCTAATCTGATTTGATCTGATCTGATCTAATCCAGTCCAGTCCAGTGCAATCCAGTCTATTCTAATCTATTCTAATCTAATCTAAAAACAAATTCAAGTTTAATTATAACCCTTAATCACTGTTTACAGTCTAAATGGGTTTTACAGAACCACAGTAAAAAATAGTTTAATGTAATCTAATAATCTAATTTTATCTAATCTCATCTAATCTAAAGTGATCTGATCTAATCAAAAATCAATTGATGTAAGTACTGACAAATTCACCCACTGTTGAGAGCCAAAGACTCATAAATGTCTAATCTAATCCAACACCATCTTGCAGCAGATGATTCAGACACATACACGGTGTCGTGTTGTGTTGTATCGTGTTAATTCCCGTCCTGCTGCAGGTTAAGGAGCAACAGATTGAGCTCGATGACAAACTCCAGCTGACCAATCAGCTGAGAGAGCAGGTCGTCCTGCTGGAGCGACGCTGTTCGCTGCTGGCGGCCGAGGAGGAGGAGCTCCGCGGCGCCCTGGAGCAGAGCGACCACGTCCGCAAGGTGGCCGAGCACGAGCTGGTGGAGGCCAGCGAGAGAATCAACCTGCTCAACACACAGGTGGACACACACACACACACACACACACACACACACACACACACACATTCCTTAATGCTCGGGAATTCTGGAAATAATTGGGATTATGATGTTAACGCTGTGCACTTTTATTCTCATGAATGAAGATAGTTTGATTAAGTAATGGGCTGCTTCTTATCAACTGACTGACTGACTGACTGATGGATTGATTTATTGATTGATTGATTGATTGATTGAATGATTGATTGATTGACTTGTGTCTGTGCTGCAGAACTCGGGCCTGCTGAACCACAAGAAGAAGCTGGAAGCCGATTTGTCTCATCTGGCAGGAGAGGTAGACGAAGCCACGCAGGAGAGCCTCAGCGCCGGGGAGAAAGCCAAGAAAGCCATCACCGATGTTAGTACTGCAAAATATTAACCCAAATCCCAGTTTACACCACGAACACTCAACATAATCCCAGTTTCAACGACGAAAACTGAGCCAGATCCCAGTTTAAACCACTAATGCTAAACGTAATCCCAGTTTAAACCACTAACGCTAAACGTAATCCCAGTTTAAACCACTAAAACTGACCCAGATTCCAGTTTAAACGTCTGACACTGAACATAATCCCAGTTCAAACCACTAAACGTAATCCCAGTTTAAATGAACGTAATCCCAGTTTAAATGACTAAAACTGAACGTAATCCCAGTTTAAATGACTAAAACTGACTCAGATTCCAGTTTAAACCACTAAAATGGAGCCAGATCCCAGTTCAAACCACTCATACTGGACATAATCCCAGTTTAAACAACTAATGCTGAACATAATCCCAGTTTAAACCACTAAAACTGACCCAGACTCCAGTTCAAACCACTAACACTGAATGTAATCCCAGTTTAAACCCCTAAAACTGACCCAGATTCCAGTTTAAACCTCTGACGCTGAACATAATCCCAGTTCAAACCACTAAAGATGAACGTAATCCCAGTTTAAATGACTAAAACTGACTCAGATTCCAGTTTAAACCACTAAAATGGAGCCGGATCCCAGTTCAATCCAATAATACTGAACATAATCCCAGTTTAAACAACTAATGCTGAACATAATCCCAGTTTAAACCATTAAAACTGACCCAGACTCCAGTTCAAACCACTAACACTGAATGTAATCCCAGTTTAAACCACTAAAACTGACCCAGACTCCAGTTCAGACCTCTAATACTGGACATAATCCCAGTTTAAACCACTAAAACTGACCCAGATTCCAATTTAAACCTCTGACGCTGAACATAATCCCAGTTTAAACCACTAAAGCTGACCAGCAGTTTGCAGCCTACCTTTTTAGTCAATATGGTGTGTAAACTGTGTGTGTGTGTGTGTGTGTGTGTGTGTGTGTGTGTGTCGCCAGGCGGCTCTGATGGCCGAGGAGTTGAAGAAGGAGCAGGACAGCAGCAGCATGTTGGAGAGGATGAAGAGGAACATGGAGGCCACAGTCAAAGGTCAGAAAATCTCCACTTCGGTTCCTCTGCAGGTCCAGAGGTTCCTCTCCTTCACGTTCCTCTGCTCTCCTCCCAGAGCGAGCAGTGGGCTTTCAGAGCTGCCACATCACTCCTCCTCCCTTTCCTCCAGCCGCTGGTTTCCATTCATTCCACGACGATATGAACATGAACTTTCAGAGCCTTCACACTTTCTTCACTCCAGTTTTCCATCAGCCCAATAAAGTCCTCTACATGAGTTTTCCTAAAAGCAGCAGCACTGTTGGCTCTTCAGGACTTTTTCACACTGAAACGCTCCCTCCTCCTCCTCCTCCTCCTCATCCTCCTCCTCCTCCGCCAGGGAAAATAGTCCCTAAGCGGGGAAACGTTTTGCTTTCCACAGCCAATCATCAGCTGGTTAATTATCACTGGTTTCTAAATGTGAACAGACTTTTACAACTGGGACGAGTTTTCAACTTTTCTTTTTTGAATGAATGGCTTTTCACACTTTGCTCACTACAGCTGTGTGTAATGTGATTTGTGTACTGACAGGTTAAGCTGACTCTGTGTGTGTGTGTGTGTGTGTGTGTGTGTGTGTGTGTCTAAAGACATGCAGGTCAAACTGGACGAAGCGGAGCAGATGGCGCTGAAAGGAGGAAAGAAGCAGCTTCACAAACTGGAGATCAGAGTGAGTCTCATCTTCTTCTTCTTGAAGGACACGCTCAGCTTTTCGTTTTTCAGCGCAGGACGGAAACTGACTGAAGGAAAAGTAAAAAGTACAAGTACAAGTACACCAAAAAGTACTCAGTTACAGTAACGTGAGGAAATGTAATGAGTTACTTCCAGCTCTGGGTTTATTTAGGATTCATGCGCCACTTTGTGTACTTGTGTATGTGCTGACTTGATAAACAGGAAGTGTGCGGTGTGTGTGTGTGTGTGTGTGTGTGTGTGTGTGTGTGTGTGTGTGTGTGTGTGTGTGTGTGTGCAGGTGAGGGAGCTGCAGTCGGAGCTCGTCATGGAGCAGAAGAAGAGCGAGGAGTACCAGAAGGGAGTCCGGCGCTACGAGAGGAGAGTCAAAGAGCTGACGTACCAGGTGGGACCGCCTCGCCGCCGCCGCCGCCGCTCTGTGTTCTGTGTCGGGGCTCTGAGGTTCTCTGAGGTTCTCTGAGGTTCTCTGAGGTTCTCCTGTCCTGCAAAAAACAAAAACACAGCAGAACTGATGGGATGAGGTCTGTGTGGCTGCAGGTTCTCTCTGGGCTGCTGGTTCTGTCTTCTGGTTCTCAAACCTGTCCATGTTCTGGAGCCTCATGAGGCCCCGGAGCCCCGCCTGAAGGGATTTTGAGAGGATGTTTTGGTTTGTGTTCATTATGGAACTGTGGGTGTCAGTGGTGAGATTAAAACATCACGATCAAAATAATCTCTCCCACATGTTTTTGCGTTGGTGTCCAGTGAGTTTAGCCTTTCACACCCCAGACCGTTCACTGGATCCCCCTAAGAAACAGGCAGGGGAAAAGGGGTTTACCAAAAATTAGACAAATATTGGAAAATAAATAAATAAATAATAAATAATAAATAAAATAAATAATAAATAAAAATAAATAATAAATGGGGAAAAGCAAGAAAATGAATAAATAAAATAAAACACTGGAATGTAAATTAAAATTAGCAAAATATTAAATGAAAAATATTTTTTAAAAAATTAAATAATTACTGAGGAGCCCTTGGAAGAACCTGAAGGTCTGCATTATGAAAACCTCCTGTTGGTTCCATCCTCTTGGTTCTATGTTCTCTGTGTGTTCCAGACGGAGGAGGACCAGAAGACCCTGCTGAGGATGCAGGAGCTGATCAACAAGCTGCAGGCCAAAGTCAAGAGCTACAAGAAACAGGCCGAGAGCGCTGTGAGACACTTTCATCTTTTTATTGTAGAGCACAGCCGCCTCTGAGTGTGTGTGTGTGTGTGTGTGGTCGTCTGCGTGCCTGGCTCAGTGTGAAGCCGCTGTTTCCTGTGTGTCCACCAGGAGGAGCAGGTGAGCTGCAACGTGACTCGCTTCAGGAAGCTGCAGCACGAGCTGGACGACGCCGAGGAGCGAGCCGACGTCGCCGAGACGACCGTCAACAAGCTGAGGGTCCGAACCCGCGAGCAGAGCAGCCGGGTCGCCGTGGTGAGCTGTCTGCCTGCCTGTCTGTCTGTCTGTCTGTCTGTCTGCCTGCCTGTCTGTCTGTCTGTCTGCCTGTCTGCCTGTCTGCCTGCCTGCCTGTCTGCCTGCCTGTCTGCCTGTCTATCTGCCTGTCTGTCTGTCTGCCTGCCTGTCCGCTGACATCCCTGTTGAAACTGTTGAAGAAAATGACCTGAATTTGAGCAACATAAAAGTCATGAAAACAAAAAATAAATAATTAAAAAAAAAATGAAAATAACTTGAAGTTGTTTTTTCTTGTAACTTAACTTTAAATATATATAATTATAATATTACAAATACATGCTTTTTATCTCCTTTTTAAAAAAAAAAAAAATTCTAATAATTTTCTCTCTCACTCTCTTTTTTCTTTTTTTCAGTAATTTTATTTTAAATTCTAGCTCATTTTACTCTAACTTTTTACAAATATCTTGCAAATTTTGGGTTTATTTCTTTCTAATTTGCTCATTGCCTTTGTTCCTGTGTTTTGGAGAGAAATCAGGTTCAAAGGGTTAAAGAGAAACACAAAGCCTGCGCTGCGCTGCCCTCTAGTGGCTGGAACTGTCAGTCACACTGCACCTCTGGCCACACCCACTCAGTGATGTCACAGCAGGTACTTTCAGCAGCTGTGGATAGCAAAGTACCTGCTGTGACATCACTTAGTGGGTGTGGCCAGAGGTGCAATGCGCCTCACAGTTCCAGCCACTAGAGGGCAGCACAGGCCAACTTTTACGCCTGTATTGAGTCACTCTTTAAACACAAGAAATCTGACATTTATCCTGATTTTAAAGGGACAAATTAAGGTTTTAACACGGCTAAACTTTCTCTCTCTCTCTCTCTCTCTTCCTCTCTCTCTCTCTTTCTCTCTCCCTCTCTCTCTCCCTCTCTCTCTCTCTCTCTCTCTCTGCAGATCACTGAGTGAAGCTCAGTCAGACGACTGAACTCCTTCATTCTGTCTCAGTTTATGTTTCCGACTTTGTGTTTGTGAGGTGTGTGTTGTGGACAGTGGAGCTTCATTTATGATTGGCTGCTCAACACCATAATATGAAACGTCAAACACTGTAAAAAAAAAAAAAAAAACACATTTTAACACACCTGTGTGTCTTCAGGACAGTAGTGACGTGTTAAAATGTGTTTAAAACATGTTGAGAATAGGACTGAATCATATTGAATAAATCCTATTGCAGTCAGTTTTACAGATATTGTGATTGCATTATGTTTAACTTTTTTAGTAGGAATGATCATTTCTGTTTTCTAATTTTAATTTTCACTTTCACTCTATTAAAATGACGATTGATAATTTTTTTTTTTTTTTTTTTTTGCTGGGGTTTGTAACAGTCAAACATGTTCTCCTACATCTGAAAAACATAATTCATAGGCCAGAGCATCTCTATAGCAGCACCATACTTCATATACAACAACGTTTTCTCATACATTTTACATTTATCAAAAAACTGCAGCTCCTGAGATTTGGATCTTGCTGCAACTTCACTAATATTTCAGTTAAAGGTTCAGTCCTGGTTGAGAAGTGACACAAAAGTGCATCGTAAAACACAGATGACACTCTGATGTGCCACGAACAAATCAAATGATAACTTTATTTTTTACAATGAAACGAGATGCCACCAGGCTTGTTTACATTGTCTGGAAATATGGAAAATTTACCTGATTGGTTGTTTGTCTTTTCCAGGGACAGCGTTGAGAAATAAAGCATAAATCTTTTCTTCTTCAGTCTCCCGGCTGTGATGTGAGTCCACATGCAGGTGAAATCTCCTCATTAGCTGTTAATCCACAGCTCTGTGTTTGTATCTCGGTTCAGTTCCACAGCAGAACAGCTTCCAGAATAAAATCCCACTTTCAGCCCAGAAACCAGCATAAGATTAGAACTACAGAAAACACGACAAGACCCGGTTCCCATTTTTTTCCATGTTACATTTATTTGTGAAAGCACTAGGAGGTCGTTTCTTCCTGGCGTAAGGTTTCCTACGTGCCGGATCTAGTTTCCAACTCAACTAGGAAAATAACAAGAAAAGAGGCATTTAATTTCCTGAAAAAAAAAGGGAACCAGGACTTGTAGTTTTCACTTTGGCTCCATTTGTTTATGACTGTTTGTTAAAGTCACATTTCAGCTGCCGGGTGTTTTTCTCCTGAGAGATTTTACTTTCTACTGTAAACAAACATCTGCTGATGTTTATCCAGCAGACGACAGATTTCTAAAATGTATTTTTTGTTTGTTTGTTTGTCTTTTTTTGATGGAACAGTAAAGTTGACTTTCTTGTGTAGTATAATTGTTAAACTGTCCAGAAATAAGACATGTGGCTCAACTATTAATACAGCAGAGCAGAAAATCCCTGCAGATTACAGTACACTCTGAATTTTTACTCAACAAATCACATTTCCTCACGTTACTGTAACTTTAAATGAGTATCTTTTTGTGTACTTGTACTTTTTATTTTTTAAAGTCGGTAATTTTTACTTTTCCTTCAGTCCATTGCTGCTTGAGTTTTGTCCTTCACTGCATTTTAAATCCGATCCATCACAGAGAACACATGATCAATGCCAGACTGTGGAACCTTTCACAATAAAAGCTCAGTCGGCAAAGACGGGAAGAGGAACCTGCTTCTACTTAGTTGCCTCTACTTTTTGTCATTTTCCAAATGTCACAATAAAAGCTGCCCCATGAAAAACTGCAGCAAACCATCACATGACGTGTTTATCCCACATGTGTCAGTTGAGTCTACAGGGTCCTCACTTCAGTTGAGTGTAATGCCCCTTTAAAAGCATGCAGTGTGCAGCGTGTTCTCTCCTCCTTTTCTAACTGCATGGAAAAGATCCCAGCTAACACAGTTACTGTTTGGAAAAAGGAGCTCAGTCACTTTTACTGCCAGGACATTTGACATGAGACACTTTGGACTTTTACTGCAGGACATTTTTACTGCACTACTTCTACTTCTACTGCAGTCACATACCAGCAGAGGAACAGTACTTCTACTTGTACTGCAGTCACATACCAGCAGAGGAACAGTACTTCTACTTCTACTGCAGTCACATACCAGCAGAGGAACAGTACTTCTACTTCTACTGCAGTCGGATACCAGCAGAGTGACAGTACTTGTACTGGAGCAGCAGTTTGCAGTACTCTACACTGCTGCTTGTACTTGAACTACACAGTCACATGTACAGTAATCAGATTACAGCGTCACTGTGGTCTGCTCTCTGATCTGATCTGGAAACTTAAAAACTTAAAAGTAAATTCTTGTCTGTGTTTTACTCATAGCACGCCACCTTCTGTCTTTACCGTCACACACACACACACACACACACACACACACACACACACACACTCATATCATGCAAATAACAAAAAACAAAATGATCACTCAGCAAAGCCACATGAAAAATCATTCAGTTTAATCTTCAGGATTTTAAAAATAATCTGCCAGTGGGATGAGATAATCCCACCTGTTTCCAACACTGATCAACTTGTTTCCAGAATTTTCTTGCTCTGCTTCCATCAGTGCATCAGCCAAGTCAGTAGCAGAGCAGTGTGGATGGACACTGAGCAGTGTGTTATCAGAAATACCCAGTAAAACCAGTCAGAAGCATCACATGCAGCCAGTTGTTGACCATTTTGCGTTGTGAGATTACCGTTTTCCAAAAGGACATTTCTCATGGCTCCTTACTGTGTCATTTTCATGATCCTAGCAGCTAATCTGCCTCATTCTGCCTGATTCAACAGATTTTTCACTTGTTCACAGAAAAAAATAAAAATAAAATAAAATCCTGAAGGAGATGAAACTGCACTGGAAACATGGGATTACCTCATCTCACCGGCAGATTATTTACCTTGGAAAGCAGGATTTCAACACTGACCTGCACTTTGTCTTCATCACAGCCTCTCTCTTCCACACACACACACACACACACACACTGAACACAGCGGGTCCATGTGGGCATTCAACACTTTATTCACAAACTAAATCGGATCAGTCCACAGGCGACTGTACAGCTCTGCTCTCGTCCGTCTGACCCTCTGCACCTCCATCACTCCATCGCTCCATCGCTCCCTCCATCAAAGTGCTCAGCAGGTCGTCCTTCAGCGAGGGCGTGTGTGTGTGTGTGTGTGCGAGTGTGTGTGTGTGTGTGTGTGTGTTGGGAGGGCTAGGAACAGCAGGTGTGTGTCCGTCCTGGATTCTCAACCTCAAAATTTACTTTACATTCAGAAACACAGCCAAGAGTTTTTTTTTTTTTTTTTTTTTTGTCCTTGATATTAGTTAGACAGCGAATAGCACCGCAGAGCAAAAAACACACCGGGATTAAAAACTATCGACAGCAGACCGGCGAGCTGCGGCCACACAGGAAGTGAAGAGAGGAGGAGGAGGAGGAATAACTGAAGGAGAAATCCACCCTCGGACACCGTTACAGAGGCAGCGCACCTTTAATCTGTCTTGTCTCTGTTTGGCATCTCTGTTTGTCCCGGCCAATCACAGGCGAGGTGACGTCAGCGGTAAACATTAACTTTACGCTAAAGTAAAGGTGTTTTTGGTGTCAGTCCCTCCCAATCAGAGAGCGAGGCCTTTTCCTCTGCAGCCGCCAAAACAAAACAAACAAAAACCTGCTCATTTCAGGAGAACGTTCTCACTCACATCTGCATTTACGTTTTTTAAACTCACTTTGAAACTATTTTTACAGATTTCTAGTTTGCCACCGACTCCTGGATTATATATTTTAATATAACTGGATAATAACTAATTACATTTCCTCATGTCACTGTAACTGAGTACATTTTGGGGTATTTGTACTTTTTTGAGTATTTTTTTTTAAGTCAGTAATTTTAACTTTCACTTCAGTCCATTTTTCAAATCAGAACAAATGATCAATGACAGACACTGGAACCTTTCACAATAAAAGCTCAGTCAGCAAACATGAGAAAAGGAACCTGCTTCTACTTTTTGTTATTTTTCAAATTTCGCACCATGAAAATCTGCAGACGGTCGATTTAAGCAAGGACTGTTTAGACCCAACTGTCAAAAACTGTGGAATAAAAGTGGAAAAATAAAGTAAAAATACTTGTAACTTTTATCTACTGCAGTAAATATGAGCAGAGTAACAGTACTTATACTGGAGGAGCAGTTTGTAGTAAATCTGAGTAAAATCTTGCTCCTGGGATCTTTCTGAAAAGGATTGTTTGGATCTGAATGGTTTTCTCTGTTGCTGTACGAGCATCATCACCATCTGAAAACTACAAATCTCAACAAAGCTCCACCTCTGCTAGCATGACTCGACTGTTCGCTAGCATCACCTCGTAACCATGGCAACCCTTTAGCAACACTCTCCGTTTCTAAGGAGACGGAAGCAGGAGGCATCGCAGTCGGGGAGGGGTGGAGGAACTCAGCGGCTTCTTGCTCTCTGATTGGCCCGGGCGACCCTCGCCATGCACAGAGGGAAATGACAAACAGGACTGAAACTCTTAAAACGTCACATTTTGGAAACTGTTGAAACATGAAATCCAGATTTTCCCGTTGGAATCTGACTTCCCAAACCGCCGACTGACCAGTGGCGACGTACGCGCCTTCCAATTCTGTACTTCCACCTTTGATTGACAGGAACAACTTAGCGCCCTTTTTGTGTTTTTTTTTTTTTTTTTTTTTTTTGTCAAAAGGCATTCTGGGAAGTGTATGAAATCAGCAGAACCAGATGAGGCAGGTTGAGGGAGAGTTTGTTCACCAAAAAGTAAATTACACAACAGCTCATCTCAACAGAACTCCTGCAATACGCTGATGATACCTGCCTGTGCCGGCGTGTCGGAGGGTGAAGTTCACCTTTAACACTTTACAACACAAATCTCATCTGGTCATCATCTTCCATGGTTGTTGTTGTTGTTTTTGTTTACATCCCTGTTTATGCCGTAAAGAAGAAAATCACATCCGGGCAACACAGACATATTCATCAACATTTTGTGTCGTTGTGGAAGAAACCAGACAGACAGATCTGAGCAGACAGACAGACGTTTCAGTCTGAAGGCCGACGGCAGCAGCAGCAGCTTCGACCGCTCCGTGTCCTCAGGTTCTGCTGCGGGTGCCTGTTCCACCAAAAAAGGTTCTGGTTCTCGACTGGATTCTCTTCAAGATTCATGGAACCTGGAAGGTGCAAATGAAGGAACCGTCCTGTGTTTTGACCAGTTTTGGGAGTGGAACCCTTTGCATCATGGATGGTGGGCGTGGGCGGATTATTTTTTTGGTCAATGTGACTTAAGTCGACACACTGATGTTTTAGACTACTTTCTGATTAATTATTTTAAATCAATCAATTTGTAGCCGACCAATTAATGAGAAACTGCATGTTGGCTCAGGAAAACAACACATGACGTAGAATTACATCAAGCAGAAGAGAGAAATGCAACAGGTTTGACATTTACCTCCCAGGAGAAAATTTTTAAAAACTCCACCTTTCTGGAGAAATTCTACATTTTAAATCAATGCCTTGTTTTTTGTCAGCAGGTTTGATAAACTAAGTGCTGGTGCTGCTGGGGGCTGTATTTGTGCTGCAGAATAAGCCATGCCACCTCGGTTCCCACTGGAGAACGACTGTTTTCTGGTTCCAGTTGAGAACCAAAGTTTCCGTTTGGTGGAAATGCAAAAAAAAAAAAAAAAAAAAAAGTTTAAAATTTGGTGCACAAATCAGAGCGGAACCAGCTCTTTTTTGGTGGAAAAGCGGCAACAGGGTGGAAGCTGCAAACCCACAAACTGGAAAATATGAAACCACCGCCTGAGAGTCTGTCTAGCTCGGCTGATTGGCCAGTCTGAGTTTGAAGGCGGGACTTGGCGAAGTGGCAAATTAAAAGGAAACTGTTTGCACATGAGAGTTGAGCGCCTCGGGACGCAGAAACCACAGAAACAAGTCTCAGCCCTTTCAGGTTTGTCATTAAAAAGTTTGCTGAGTTTGAGGAGCATCAGCTGGATTTCACTCCTGTGGATTCATCTACACAGAACTGAGAATATGAATTTAAAAATCAGGTTTTCGTTATTGGTCTTCATCAGCCTCCGTTTCAAATGATTTTAAAACCATCGGTCCAGGAAAAAGACCAGATTCAGCCTCAGTTCCACACCAAACACCTGACGAGACACTTCAGGTGAGTTCCACCAAACGCAAAGCGGCTTTTGAACTGCGATCCCAGACAACGTCGATGCAAAGACGCAAACAGACGCGAATCTGCACCGACTTGACTCGGGACGCGATGACGCAGCCCGCTTCCTGTTTGGCGTGAACACACCTGAAGGCACCGCCGTCTGGGCTGGAACCGGATTCCTCAACAAACTTCCACAAAAGCCGAAAACGTGAAGTTGCAGTCTTTACCATCTAAACAGGAAGCAAAAAACACAGAATGGGATTTGTTCCATCGGAGGAGCGCTGGTGGTTTCCACTTCCTGTGCGAACGCAGCTTTTGACTTTTATACAGATTTATTTTACACTTCATAATAAGATACATGTTCAGATCTCAGAGCCCTGACCATCTCTGACCAGTGATTTATTTATTCAGATGATGGGATGGAAAAGTCTGGAAAAACCTGACAGGAAGTATTTAATAAACAAACAAACAAAACAAAAAAAAAAATAGAAAGGTCACAGCTGGCAGGAAGACGGAGCTCAGCTGGCAGGAAGTGGCGACACATCGGACAGGAAGTGGCGTCCCGGGTGAAAGGTAATAAAAGATAAAGAGTGTGTGTCGGCTCTCACACACACACACACACACACCGCTCTCCTGCTGACTCAGTTTGCTGTTGGCGGCGTCTCAGTTTCAGTGGACGTGGAACTTCCTGCCGTGCGATGACATCACCGTCCGCTCCTCTTCTCATTGGCCGGTGAGACGAGCTCCACTCGCTTGAGCTGACCAATAAGAACCTCGTTTTCTGTCTTTGTGTTCGTTAGCTTGGATTTTTTTTTTTTAAATTCCAAAACGTCTTCTTCTGTCCTCTAGCTGGTTCTAGGCCGCTGTATTGCATCGTGGGTAATGTAGTCACCCGGTTAGTAACGTTTGTAGTTCTGTCGTCAGTAAAGTTGTCGGTCACCGTGGCGACCGACACTCCAGTTAATTAGAGAGAGAAAGAAAAAAAAAATCAGGAAACGACATCACAGTTACACAGGAAGTGATGTCACAGCGTCCGGGCGGGGGCGGCGGCTTCGCTCTCCGCCTCGATTTAGTAACAACAACAACATTTCACTTCTTTACAGACGTTAGAAAGACTAGATATGAACGCAGGAAACAAGATGGCCGCCGGGCAGAACCCTGGAGGAGCGCAGCCGCCAAGGAAGAGGAGGAGGAGGAGGAGGAGGAGGAAGAGGAAGAGCAAGGTTTTCGAACACGTTAACCCTTTAAAACCCGAGCAAATTCGTTTGATTTCTGTCAAAAACACGAGAAAAAGACAAAGAGCAGCTGAACAAGAAACGACTCGAAAGTTAGAAAAAAAAGGAGAAATGACCAGAAATTAAAAAAAAAAAAAAGTCCTGAAAAAAAGATGATGATGATGATGAAAACCAATTCGAAAATTAGGCAAAAAAAAAAAAAAAAAAAAAAAAAAAAAGATATAATTATAATGATGATAAATGTAGTTTTTTGGATATTTTACTTACTTTGTTGATAATTTTTTAAAATTTTATCTCATTTATTTGATTATTTATCTGCAATTTTCTTAGGTTCTTTCTTTCTTCCTTCTTTTCATTTTTTTTTTTTTTTTTTTTTAAAGTTTTTGCTTATTTTCAGGTCATTTTCTTGTAACGTTTTCCTAGTTTTCCTCCACTTCTTCAGGTCATTTCTTGCTCAGTTACCTTTATTTTATTTTTTTCATGTTTGAGAGGAATCAGGACAGGATGTGCTGACAGGTTTCAACGAGTGAACAAAACATTTAAACGTGAGGAATGTGTGCTTGTTCCCGTTAAAGAGACGCAATCAAACGTCTGCGCTGTCAGCCCTTCTTTTTTCTTTTCTTTTCTTTTCTTTTCTTTATTTTCCGTGTGATGTTTTGTTTTTCGTCGTGAGATAAAAACGGGAGCGGCTCTGTTAGCTCTGATCCTCTTTAAACGTTTCTCAGAAGCCGATCTCATTGGTCGAGTTAAACCCCACCCACCTCTCACCGTTACATGAGTAGCCCCGCCCCACAGTCATTTACATTGGCTGACAATCCGGTGGGCGGAGCTAAATCCGGTCTGAGTCGCAGTGTGACGGTTAAATTTCACATTTTCACCAGAGTTCCTTCTTTACCGTTCAAGTTTGCTCGTTAGCTAACGTGTGCCGTTTCCTTGGCCCTGCCCAGCGAAGATGAACTCAACCAATGAGATTATTTCTAGAAAAAAAAGACAAGAATATTTGTTTCCGTGAGATAAAAGTAAAATAAAGGTCAAACGTGCGAGCGGGGAGGTGAACAGCGAGGAGGCGAGCCGAGGAGCTGCTGAACTACAACTGAGGCTTAACTGCTGATCTGGACTACAACAAAGATGGCCGCCGTGAAAACAGACCGCTCACACGGACGGCGCCTGAACCAGAGGGCAGACGGAAAACCACAGCATTAGTAATAGTAAATATTAATATATTATGAACTATTAATTTGATAAAAATATGAACTCCAACAGGTGTGTACTGTTGTTAGGTACAACTCTGAGCTACATGGACTTTACTTGAGTTTTACCGTTTTACACTATTTTACACTTTATACTCACATTTCAGTGGGAAATATTGTAATTTTCAATCCACTACCTTTATTTGATAAATACTAGTTATTTTACAGATTCAGTTTATTAATACAAAATATATAGAGGTGTCTATTTACTGCATTATTCTGAAATGGGCCGTTCTTTTATTTTTGTTGCTTTAAGTTCATTTTGATGCTGATACTTTTTGACTTTTGACTTTTGAATGTAACATTTTTACTTGTACCAGTGTATTAATACTGTGGTATTTCTACGTTTACTTCAAGTCCCCATGAAACGACGTCACATGACCTCTACTTCCTGTCAAACAGTGACATCATCCTGCTCCAGCGGCTGGAAACGTCTTAAACAGTAAAACATCACAAAAATCTAAACATCCTCTCTCATCTGCCTGTCCCTTCAAAATAAAAGCATGCTGCTCTCCCAAACTGAGATCCTGTTGGTTTGCACCGCGTCCCGCCCACACTTCCTGTTCCAACAGGAAATACATCAAATCAAGACAATAAGAGTCCCTCTCATGGGGCAGCTGATCTCAGACAGTGGAGGAATTTTTTTTTTTTTTTTTTTTTTTTTTTTTTACTAGATGAACGACTCAACATGTTAATCGAATACTGAAAAAACATAATCAATAACTTAATGTTAATCGACATTAAAGTGTGATAATTGTTATGTTATTATTAGTTAATTGATATTAAATTAATTTCAGCAGGAGCGTCACTTCCTTCCTGTTCACCTCCCAGTTTGTCTTTAGTTTGTTTTACTGGCTCAGATCCCGACAGTCACAGTTCTCCTGTCTCCTCCTCCACCTCCTCCACTCCTCCTCCTCATCCTCCTCTTCCTCACTGCTCTCCTCCTCCTCCTCCTCCTCCTCCTCCTCCTCCGGGCTCCTCCAGCTGGAGCTTCCCTCCTCAGAGGAGGAAGGGGGCGGAGCCGAGGAGGAGGAGGGGGAGGAGCTGTGCTGAACGTGGCGTCCCAGCGTCTCCCTGAGCAGCAGGGTGGGCGGAGCGAGTGACGTCAGAGATATGGCGGAAGCTGGTTGGCTGGCTGATGACACGGGGGCGGGGCCGCCGGGCGGAGCGGTCACCGACCCGTCTCGCTCCTGCAGGCTGTGGGCGGGGTCAGAAGCCTGCTCCAACCAATCAGACGGCTTAGCCCTCCCAGCCGTCCCAGATCTGACCTCTGCATGGACACACACACACACGCACACACACACACACACACACACACACACACACACACACACACACACCACAGAGTAAGCTGAGGGTCAACTTTTTATTGCAGTTGTGTGTGCCTGCGTTTGTATGTGTGTGTGTGTGTGTGTGTGTGTGTGGCAGCAGTTGAAGCACAGTACCCGGACAGACAGACAGAGAGAGAGACAGACAGGCAGGCAGGCAGACAGACGGGTTAAGGCACATGCAGCGTGAGTGCAGGACAGATGGGTCGGTGACCCTGTGGCTGAAGCTGCGGCTCGGGGTCCAATCAGGTCTGTTCTGAAGCAGCACGGGCCAATCAGCTGCGAGCTCTGCCTCAGGCCACCATGAGAATCATTTTAATAATTGGAGGAGGGATAAACGCATAAATTAGTGCTCCAGTATTTTAGCCCGAATGGAAATCATCGTCTCAGTAACTCTGACGTCGTCGCTCAAATCCTGATATTTCTTCACTTTACGGAAATAACTTTTCCCGCTTGTTTGTTGTTTGGGGGGAGTGTGTCCCAGATGGCTAAAGTTGTTGAATCAGCATTGATTTATGGTCAGAAATGTTAGTTTTTGGTTGACTTCTGGTTAGGGTTAAAGGTCAGGTGAACCACTGAGAAGACGACAGGTTGAACAGATTTTGTTGTGTTTTGGTTGAATTTAATGACTGAATGTCCGACACTGAATCACTGTCGAGTCTGTTTTGTAAAGAGTCTTGGGGGGGCGTCGGCCAGTGGGCGTGGCTCAGGAGGTGGAGCGGTCGCCTGGTAACTGAAGGGTTCCTGGTTCGATCCCTGGCTCCTCCAGAGTGTGTCAAAGTGCCCTTGAGCAAGACACTGAATCCCTCACTGCTCCTGATGGACAGCTAGCTTCAACATGGATTCAGTATTTCTGCCGGACCACATTTCAACGTTGTTTCAGTCACATTTTGCTCTCTGGGATGTGACAACGGAGGAGGCCCTCGTGGAAGTTCATGACATAAATTATGATCCAGCTGGAAGCAGAGGACAGAAAACCAAGACCCTGAAAACTGTTTGAACGGTGCACTGCAAAAACTCAAAATCTTACCAAGTTTATTTGTCTTATTTCAAGTCAAAAATGTCTTATTACTAGTCAAAATATCTCATTACACTTAAAATAAGACATGATCACCTCAGAAGTAACTTGTTTTTAGACAATTGTCTCTTGTTTCAAGTGAAAATTTGCTTGTTTCATTGGCAAAATTTGTTTCTTGTTTCTAGCTAATTTTCACTTATTTCAAGTGAATTTTCACTTTTTCCACTGGCAAATTTTGCCAATGAAACAAACAAATTTTCACTTGTTTCAAGTGAATTTGTTTCTTGTTTCTAGCTAATTTTCACTTATTTCAAGTGAATTTTCACCTTTTCCACTGGCAAATTTTGCCAATGAAACAAGCAAATTTTCACTTGTTTCAAGTGAAAATTCACTTGAAATAAGTGAAAATTTGCTTGTCTAAAAACAAGTTACTTCTGAGGTGATCATGTCTTATTTTAAGTGTAATGAGATATTTTGACTTGAAATAAGACAAATAATCTTGGTAAGATTTTGCGTTTTTGCAGTGTGGTGACTGTTTTAATAATCAGCGGGTAAACTTTGAAATTTGGGCTAAACGAGCTGAAACCACGTATGACGCATGAAACATTTTGACTTTGCAGACATGGGCCCTGCTCACATGGGACTGATACGACCTGGGACTGCATGTTTTTTAGAAATCACACCAACACTTCTCTCTTGGCTGTTCCACAGAGCAGAACCACAACATCTGGTGATGCTGCTTTCAGCCACGACGCTCCAAAACTCTGGACCAGGATCTGAGAGGACTAAAACCCCATCTCTTTGGTCTGGCCTTTATGTAGTGTCTTATAATATTATAATATTATAATTTTATAGGTACTCTATTTCTTATTTACTATTTCTTATTTTATCTGTATTTGTTTTATTGCTATTTTATTGATAGTTTCTATGTATTTTATTCTACATTCTATTTTATTGTTTTTCATATTGTTTTTATATTTTACTCAGTATCTTATTCTTGAGTTATTTTTTTTTATTATTATCATTATTGCTGTGTCTTTATTGTTTTAAATCGTTTCATATTGTTTTTATATTTTATTTCGTATCTTACTCTTGAGTTTGTTGTTTTCTTGTATTGCTGTGTTGTTATTGTTTTAAATCTTTTTATTCACTCTCCTGTATGATCAC